>NC_142508.1:47436538-47739807 GCF_057876585.1 Rhinolophus sinicus
GCCCCCACATGCCTGGTGGGGAAGGCGCCTAGTGTTGGTTGGGGACTGGCCCTTGTGTCTGGTCGCTGTGCGCAGGCCCCTAAGACCAGGCCAGGCCTAAAGCAGACCTCAAGCTGAGCCGGTGCTGGCCGGTGAACCTCAGCCGTGAGCACCAAGTGCAGTCACCAAGAGAGGTGAGGGCTCCCGTGTTTCCAGCACCTGCCCTCAGAATCTTGGGTGAAGGGCCAAGGGGAGGCTCCTGAAAGCACTTGCGCTGCCGCAGGTCCTGGGATGAGAGGGGCCTTGGAGGCCACGGGTGGGGTTGGGGGGGAGAGGAAAAGAGGTGACAAGAGCTTTGTCCTCAACACAAGCTGCCAAGCTTTTGTCATATATTTCAGTTTGTAGGGAAGAAAAACAAACCATTATCCGTCAGGACCTGGTAGATTCAGGAAAACAACCTTGAGTGGACAAGTTCTCTCTTTTGCAGCCCCACCCTTTCAGGGAATCCCAGCAAGGCATCCACCGTGTCTCAAGGATCAGGGAGCCTGGACAGGGAATTGTCCTGGTGCGGACTGACCAGGGTGTCTGACCTCAACACTGCCCATTCTACCCAGCAGCTACTGCTCCTCCCCAGCACCTCTCAGAGCTTGCAGAATTCCAATGCCCTCACCCCCATGCTCAGGGAGAGGGGGGCAGGCACAGGCAGAGGCAAGTATTTCGGGGAACAAACATTCAGAGGAGCCATCTCATGAAAAATGATCTTCTGCTCTGAGAAAAAGACAAATCACAATGGTATCACATTCTCTACCATTTAAACATGGAAACATTGACAAGACTGGTGAAACTTGCATACTCATATATTTTACTGGTAGGAGTACAAGTTGGTACAACCTATCAGGAAGAGCAATTTGGTCTTATTAACATCCTCACAAACAAAAACACTCTTATAAGCAGTAATGCTCCAAGAATCTATTCTAGGGAAGTGATCCCACATGCAGATAACAATGTAAGCACAAAAGCGTTTATCATATTATTTTTGTATCTATACAGTCCTAGGATCTCCAGCCTTCAGAAAAGTTCAGAGGGAACTCTCTGCCTCTGAGATAGTTCTTAAATAACTGTTCCATCCCATCTTCCCCACTTAGACCTTCCAAGATTTAAACAATATATTGGAGTCCGGGTGAGCTAAAACACATTACTCACTCTAATAGTAATAAATAACAACAACAAAAACTCACAATCAGAAACAGAAACGACCCAGAACATTTGCTTTCTCACTCTTGGCCATTTGGTGGCTATTCTTGGTTGGGGGGGGGGGCGGGGGGGCTGTCCCACACCTAAGACAGGAAGATGGTGGCCACAAAGTCCATCAGCTCTAGGCTCCAACTGGTATGAAAAGTGGAGAGTACTGCTGGGGTACAAGCAGACTCTGAAGGTGATCAGACAAGGCAAAGCAAGGCTGATCATTCTAGACATCTTCCCAGCCTGGAGGAAATCTGAAAGAGACTGCTACGCCATGTTGGCCCATACTGGTGTCCATCACCACAGTGGCAATAATACTGAACTGGGCACAGAGTATAGAAAATACACCTGAGTACACACACTGGCTATCATGGATTCAGGTGATTCTGGCATCATCAGAAGCAGCACAGAACAGACTGGTGAAGAGCAAATCATGCAAATTTTTTCTTCAGTAAAATTGGCCAAATCTTGTTTAAATTAATTATAAGGTAATTAAATGTTCCCTGTTCAACATTAGAACAAAGTACTTCCATGAAGTGGGAAATACATTAAGCAATTTATAAATACATTAAAAATATTTCATGGTGTCAGGAATCATACCATTGTCATCTAAATGGACACAAGGTAGTATTTAAAAGTGTGTGGTCTCATCTCTATGTTACCTGGATGTGTCCCAGACCCCATCTTCTGTTGTACTCTCACTACGCTGGCTCTTTCTGAGAAGCACAGTGGGGGAGAAGGAAAACACAGGGGCTGCCTCATGGGGTTTGGAGCATCATCTGTGGATTCGCTGCCCAGCCTCCAATGATGCCTTCTCTGTCCTCCACTGATGTAGGGATGTTCTCTGTGCTCACCTCTCTCTCTGGCCTTCTTCCTGAGTCTAGTGGTGTGTTGGTAAATGTCCAATAACCGGTGCTCTGGGGGAGATTTGTACAAATCAGGAGCCCTGATGTATAGCATTTGCCAATACAACCATGATCAATTTCAAACTACAAATATGGTGTCACTGAACAGAGTTTGGAAGAAATGGGTATAATCAGCTTTCAAAAGCCAGTCTGAGCTGGCTCTGACTACCACTGCCAGGGGCCCACCGTTGGAGAAAAGGAAAGGTTTCACAAAAGAATTGCTGGGCCTCTACATCTATCATCTTCGCAAGTTAACCAGAAACTTGCCCTTGTCTAAGCAAATGGACACTCTGAGGCCAGAACACACATGTTCAATAGTCTCACACCAGGTCCTAAACTACCACCTTTTCCTTTTAAGTCCCCAGAGGCTGATCCTACCCACTCTGTCCACACTCATGGTGTTTTTTTAGAGATCCCCGAGTCTCTCTTTGTAATCTAGTTTCCATCAGACCCCCTTATCAGTCTGTAGTTTCTGTAGTGTCTGGACCCCAATAATGGACACAATTCAGGGGTTTCCCTACAGTCATGAGATACACTCAGATGTTAATCAAATGTGGCTGGATAACTTAGGTTAACTAGAGAAGAGGGATGGCATGCAGTCAAAGTCCACATGGAGGAATTGCTGGGATCCACACTTCCTTCCCTCCCTTCAGGCGGAGGCAGTCTTTACCCTTCTAATTTTTCCTGGGGATAGCAGCAGGAATCTTTTACCTGAAGTACTTTGTTACTCTCCTAGCTCAGCTCCCAGGGGCTGGTGTCCCATAAACACACAGCGCCAGACCCAAGGTGCATTTTCTGTCTGACCCACTGGGAGGCCGTCTACTGAAGTTGTGCCCAAGGGGATTTTTCCATCCCTTCTTCTCTGAGACCCAGCTCTTTCAACCAGATTGAATCCACCAACTTCCTCTGATCTTGGTGTCCTCTTAGGCCTCTCTGGGGGCACAGCAGTTTCAAAACATTGACAGATGAAGCCATAGACAGGTTGGTTCCCCAATCTAAAAATTAGGGTTAGGATCTGATAATTACAGTTTGCTTCCTTCATCAGGGAGCAAGTGGCAATCTTGGAAGAACCTTCACTTTCTTGCCCTGAGACCGTATATCCTGCATTCAGGAATGGGAATTTATGCACAAACTTTGTACGAGGCAGACCCCAGCCAGACTGCAGCATCATGGGGAGGAGCTATTGGGGGGCGGGCAGGCAGAATCCTACAGCTTACGGATACTTTTGGGCTTGAGGTTGGAGTGTGTGAGTTTCAGTGATGCTGGACGCTGCCACTGGGGCCAACCGAGAAGCGTGGCAACACATAGGACGTGGGTCCCCAGATCCCCATCCCACCATCTATGGCTGCCATGAGATGAGAAGTTGGGTTTCTTTGCACACCAGCCCTTGATGTCTTAGGGATTTCAAAGGTTCCTATCTAGGCTGGCAAAGTTGGCAAGGTTTTCCAAGTGCAACACAGCAGTGCAGAGGAGGGATGTAGAGTGAGTGATACAGTGTACACAACGCCTACATTTTTCTAAGATTGATTGATCTCCTGAAAATCAAATGAATTGTAGATTTCGACAGTGAAAACCTGAGGACCTTCTTGGCGCATTGTACATTCTAGTACATTTTTTGCTCAGAGCCTTTCCCTATGTAGTAAATCACCACTCACTGCAAGATTAAAACATTTTAAAGTGAGTCAGAAATTTAGCAAAACTTCCCAAAACGTTATTTTACCAGGAGGTAACTGCCTTCAATATATAATCAAACTGCACAGCAGCGTCATACTCCTATAGTTCAACTCAGTTGATTTAGTGAGAGTTCACAAATTTCTCGTTTCTGGCTAGGTTTTAAATTATGTGTAAGGGGGAAGAGATTCCCTCTGTGTGCAGAATGCAAATAACGTATTCCCAGTATGAAAGTTTCTGTAAAAATACTTCTCTAAATATATCCTCCTGCAAAACGGTCAAATGGGGATTCTGGACCTCAGGAACACTGGCACATGCAAATGGGAGGCCTTCACCACTTCTACAAGCCACAATAACTACCAACACCTGTCAACATTTTTAATAGTTTTCACTTTCTGTAAATTAAACAGGGCTAGTAGAAAGCATCCATTTGCCCGTGTCCCTTAGGGCAAGTCCACTTCAGACGTGTGCCACCAATGGTCAATTTTCAGGAACAGCCACACCTATTATGAACCAAATCCTTTCTGGCAGCTTCTAATAAATCTCCTGGTAACAACTTGGCTCTCTTCTTAGTTCTCTGAAGGCTCAAATGAGAATTCTTCCTAAGTCACAGCCTAGCAACAAGGATGAGTAAAGCTGACTTCAAGGTCGGACCCAGGAATCACTCTAACACTTTCTCATGCCAACTTGTATTTTTAATAATCTTTATTGCCTTTCTGATTTCAATCATGTAATAGAATGTACTCAGTACAAAACTTGAAAAAGTCACATAGGCACAAAAGGAAAATACAGACCACATATCTCCATTTTTATTATTAAAGTTTTCAGAGAAAAGTTGGATAGTACAATGAGTAATGTATATAGGCTCCACCTAAACTGGATGTTAATTTTGCTTTTTTCTTCCCTATTTTGCTGAGCCATTTAAAAGTTGTAGGTATTACAAAGCTCCAACCCTAATATTCCAAGGATACTGTCCTACATAAGATTATCATACCTAATAATTCCATTATCACCTAATTTATCCCCTTCTCAAATTTCCAATTGTCACAGTTAGTCATTTATTTTGCACTTGAGTTCTAGAATGACCCACAGTCTGTACTTACCTGGTTGTTCCCTCTTAATGTTTAACTTGTTCCTCTACACCTCTATTTCCTGTCAGCTGGAAATTAAGTCTAGATGCTGCGTTAGATTCAGGTTTGGTGTTGTTTTTGTTTTTTTTCATTGCCTAGGTGCTGTTGTTTAAAGGTTTTGGCATCCACTGATGATTCTCATCTGGTCAGTTATTTCATTGAGGGTTCAGGGTCTATATTAAAACACTGAATTCTTGTAGTACAAATGAAGAATTTTCACTTTAGTTTGATCTTTGGGACCGTGGACTCTCCAGGTAAACTTCAGTTGCCAGACTGCTTCCAATGAGGCTAGAAGATGGTTTGTCAGGCTGTATTTCAGGCTGAAGCTGCTGTGGAAACAACCTTGAGTCTTACTTGCAGCTCCCCGACTGAGAAGACAACTCACATGGGAAAACCATAAATACACGGCCAGATCTAAAGTGTCTCCACACTTCAGGCTCATGAAGGCAGTTTGGATCTGTTAAGTCTAGTTGAGCAAGACCCTTATAGTCAGACTTGCCTTGCTGATAAATCCTGATTTTAGAAAATGGACAGAAACTGCTGGAAAAGGATAAGAGTTGTTGAGATAAAATCATGGGTCTGCCCAAACAAACACACCTCTACAGATCAAACTGGCACTTACTGCCATGTACATTCAAATGAGAAAGAAAACAAAAGAACACATACAAAATGCCAGAAACACACTACTGAAAAGGCAGGGTGAGGTTTTAAGGAATGAAGAAAATTTCAAAATTCAAATTTCTGGAGCTTCACAGAATTCAAAATTGAAATTATTAACAGTTAACCGAAACTTATCTCTGAGAGGTGGCATTCCAAGATACTTCATTTTTATCTGTCACATAGTTCTATAATAAAATTTTTTTTTTTTTTCCTGGAGGAAAATGAAACACCTTCTAAAAATCTAAAGGCCACATGAACCTCACGGGCTCAGATGGGTAGGGGTCCAGCTTGCTCGCAGCTGCTGTATCAGAGGCTGGAAGCCAGCCCACCTGGAGGCATCGAGCAGCTTGCTCCTGAGGGCTGTCTTGTTTAAGATTTTTCTAAAGGCTTTGATTACATGCTGACTTTACAAATGATTCAAAACAAGGAGTAAGAGTTAATAAGCTGGGTGGCAGAGTTAAGAATTACTCAAAGTGGGACAGTATAACCAATTGTCAATTTGAAATTTAGTTGACTGTGGCCAGTACCACCGACGGCAGAGACAGAGTGGGGAAAGAGCTTCATGGGTTTCTGTTATCTGCAAATTCAAGGCACATTTGTGTGAGAATGCGGTACGGCCAGGGCCCTCTGGGGGCCAGGACAGATGTGAGTGCTGACCCACTGCATCTGTGGGCTGGAGTGGGACCTTGAATGGTACACTCAAGAAGGGACTCCAATGAACTGAGGGAGCAAGCAGTCAGAGAAGAATGTAGAATGAAGGAAAGATTCTCCCCCTCTGGAATCTCAAATCCATGGTCCCACGTTACTGGGGCTGGGCCAAAGATCACTCAAAATGCTTTCAACAAAAGGCCAACTATTTACAATCCAAATTTAAAAAGCAACATTGCCACTAAAAGCTGTATTTTAAAAAGCACTCATCTATGGCAGAAAGTGGAGATCTTTTAACCCTGGCATCTACAAGTTAATTTTTTTAAAAGGAAAGAATTGAGCACGCTGCAGTAAATATGATGGCTAAACCCAACAAAGTAGCAGACACGTGAACCGTGCAGGCATGTATAACAAGTATGCAGATGCCATTTATTTGGTCCATAGGTACAGTATAGCTTTATTTGAGTTTTACAAAACATCAAATATAAATAACTTGAAATTGTAACAATACACAAAAATTGGCTTCTTACATGGACATACCAGGCAGTACAAGCTGAAAACTTGAGTAAATTAACATTGTTTTACATTAATATATACAGTGCCAGGTAACATTTAAAAACACGCTTCAATGCATAGCACTTGATACTTTTTTGAATCAGTTTCAGTCAGTTAAGAGTATGAAAATGGTTAGATCTAGGCTAAAAATAATTCTTCTTCTAACCAAAAATAAAGGCATAATATTTATAACCAGGTATCAACTTTACTAAACCACAATATTTTAAAACTATTAAATGATACCTAAGGGTATTTACATTAAAAAGGCAACATGCATTGTGTTGTTTCACCTCATGACTGGTTATGCAAACGCTTTGTTCAAAGGGTTTTAAAACTATCTTCCTACTTCCCACATGGCATACCGCAATGTGTCTAATAGTTCTAGCAAAATGAATGCTTTCAAGAGAGCACAATCACCTTCAAGTCTCTGGTCAATTTTTTCCCCTTTGGAACAAAGGACATAACAAATAACCCAGTTCTGCCCAGATGCCCTAGTGCAGTCAGAGGGTTCTGTTCAGAGGCATTTCTGTTCAATCTAATGCTATGACATCATCAAGCTCTTCTGTCTGTTCTGTGCGTGACTTCTTTGCACTGATATTCTCTTTCTCATCTAATTTCCTCTTGCGACTTCTCTCTTCTGCACCAACGTCAGCATTATCTGAAGGACCTTCTTCATCTGAGTCAACTATGAGCACATCATCTTGCTCTTGTGCTTATTTCAAAAAAAGGAAAAAAATGGTTAAAAGTGTGGGAGTTACTAGTGGCTCGCTAATATCTTATGTATGTGGAAAGCTAACTCTTCTGATATACACCAAACTTAAGAATGGCTGCCTTTAGAGAAATTTTCGCTTTATACATTACGTATTTCTGTACTGTTTTAGTGTTTTCCGTAACAAGCGCTTATTTCTTTTCTAATCAAAACAAAAAATTGTAATAAGCATTATATAACTCAAAGGAATTATTACAGTTCCTTGTTTCTATTTCTCCAACAGAAAGGGGGAAGGTACAAATGCTAATACTGGTAGTCATCACCATCGTCATCATCACAAACAATGTATACACAGCACTTACAACGTGCCAGGAACTGTTCTGAGCACTTTGCATATAACAACTCATTTAATCATCACAACAACCCTATGAAGAAGATAACATTATTATCCGTTTTCCAGAAAAGGAAACTGAAGTAGAAAGGTTGACTTGCCCAAGGTCCCACATCAGCAGAGGATGAGGTCAGGATTCAGACCCAAGCAGTGGGCTCTGTAGTACATGCTTTTAACCTAACACTACAGTTGGTTTTATGCCCCTCCACCCTACTCCACAAACTCAAAAGCAGAGTACCTACGTTACTTATTGCTACAGCCTCTGTAACCTACCTACCGTAGGGTGTCAGTAAATGCACATTTCAAACTATGACTTTTAAAAAACTACCATAGCCCTTTCCTCAAAGGAAAATGATGGGCTGCTCTATTTTTAGAAGGAAAAAAGGTCATGAACTCTGGGCCAAACTCTACATAGTCTCAAAGTTCATCTTTAAAACTCACAGAGAACATCAGAACAAAGAACAACCATTTCCAAAAAACACCAAAAACACTGGGTCAAAGAAATGGAAACAGATTAGTAAAAAAATCAGTAACTTTTCGTTTCCTGACTTAAAGAATGAAGAGGTGTATGTGCATTGGGGGGGTGGGGCAGGGTGGGGTGGGGGGTAGTAAACATCCAAATCCAGCAGTGAAGCACCAAGCACCAGACCTGACCACCCAGGGAAACAAAGTCTCTGATGCATTTTCCCAAAGACATACTGGTTCTGAGAAAACTGTGAAATGCTACAAGTCTCTACTTACCAAGCATCTATCTGTTCACTCAAAATAGTCAGATGCACTGATCTGTTGCCCCTAAATAAAACACAGGCATACAAAATCCAAAACTACTACTACTAAGAATGAACGTCTTTATGCACTACTAAACTCACCGAAATTTCCAGTTGTAAAAACCCACAAACAGAAAATAACACAGTATTTCTATTTTCCTTAAGAATATTCCCCAGTTTTAAATGTCTTCATAGTTCATACATTCAAAGCTCCATGAAAACAATCAATGCCAAACCAACACACACCTCCAGTCCTGTAGATTCTTCTTTATGGTCGACGTTCATAAAATAATCAGTGTTTCTATACAGTCTTGTTTGGTGGGTAATTAACAACCTGCAGGCTGGGGCCATGACTCACCTGTGGACGTGGAAGGCTGAGCTCCATCGTCACTGCCATTGGTTATGCTTTTAGCAGCCTCTTCAGCTTGTTTGGGTCCCACTTTTTCTGGGGCATCACCAACAACTTCAAATTCAACATCTTTTCCTAGATCTTCGCTGTAAAGAGAACCACACACTATAAAACTGAACCACCACTATGACTATTCACGAAAGCAGAGGCGCACTGTTCCTCAAAGCTCCGAGTGTACACTATGTACATACCAAAATGTTTGGACTCTGCTTTTCAAAGAGCTAAAATAACTCTGGGTGATGAACACACAATGGGATTTATAGATGATGTAATACAGAATTGTACACCTGAAATCTATGTAATTTTACTAACAATTGTCACCCCAATAAATTAAAACAAAAAACAAAACAACAAAAAAAAACCACAGGTAATTTAAGAAAGAAAAAAAAAAAAGAGCTAAAATAAAAAACAAGACTGTACACAACAGATTTCTGTGGTAATTCAAAACTCTTAACTCAAATGGTCAATACCACTACACCTTCAAATCAGGGAAAGGGTTTCTACGTGTGAAATAACTTTTATTGCTAAAGCAGAAAACTGAGCCCAAAACTCTATGGCTCAATGCAACTCTGTGGTATTATTTCTTTAGCTACTATGAGAAAAGATTCTCCACACTATTCTAATCTTGACTAAAGAAGGTAATTTGGTGTTTTAGGAGTAGGATTACATGGGGTCTGGATTTCCCGCGATCTTTACAGGCAGCATCCTGCTTTTATAATGAGTTCTCAAAAATATGTATGAAAGTTTAATGCATGAATGTCACACAAAAGACTTACATTATAAGGGGGGTTCTGTTCCCAGAGAGATAAAAAAATATGATTTACCTCCCCAATTATGCCTCCTCTTTTAGATACCATCTGACGTATTTCCCTTTTATTGTACATGTCCTTTCATTGTCTTTTCTTTCTCACCTGAACATAAGCACACCACTGACATCCACCTGGTGTCTAACTGGGGCTAGAGATCACTCATAGCACGATCTATCTTTGCCTCAATTGGCTAACTGTAATTACACTTATTATTAATCACCCACATTCAGTCTTTCCTGTCATTTTATGCTTTTTATAAAGCAAGTATATAAAATACAATCTTCTCCAAACAACTACACAAGCCATATGTTTGTATAGAGAGGATGATACTGGCAAAACAACTGGACACAGTTGGCAACACTTTATGTTGGTTAGATAGTACCCAGTAGTCCTAAGCCAGGGTTTAGGATACCAATGAACATGCACAAAAATGCACCTGGTTCAACAGATAAAATTACCAAAATGGAGGACCATCTGTATGTTAATTGTTATATATATGCGAATATTCTGTAACACAAGCACTTTGAATGCTTTTTATTTAGCATGTAAAATCAAAGAAAAAGAAAAATACAACTTAGAAATCTATATGGGGTAATTCAAAATATTCTCTTATTATTGTTCCAGATCACAAATGAAATATTTGTTTTATGGGACAAATATTTCTTCTAATAAATATTTAAAAATAATTGAAAGTTTTTATTCTAGTTTAATTCTCAAAATGAACTCACCTCTGATTATAACTTCAAACACCTAGATTTATACCCTCTTTTTGATCACCCACCATTGACTAGTTACCTTAAACATTTTTTGCCTATCCCTTTTATTTCTAAATTCCCAAATTTTTCTGTAGATCGACTCTCAGGGAATTTAGTGGCCAAATGGAGCAAACATACTGTGCAGTTTCAAATGAACAGTAGAGCTTAAGGGTAAAAAAAAAAAAGAAAATTTTTATCTTCATCCACTTTATCTTAAGTGTGTATATTCAAATAATTTCTTATACTTAAAATATTAATAGTTCCTACCTATGAAGGATGTTGATCAATAAAGTGTAGTCCTGAAGGAAGTCATCTGCTTGAAGCCGGCTCCCATTTCTAATTCCAAACTCTGACAACTTCTTGTGATTATTAGCTAGGAAATTTGAAAGGAATTTGGATACGTTAGTTGTATCTCCTTGGAGTAGTCACGTTAGTTTTAAAAAGGTTAATCCCCTATTATAAACTGAATTGTGTCCCCTCAAATTCTTACGTTGAAGCCCTAACCCCAGTACCTCAGAATGGGACTGCATTTGGAGACAGTGCTTTTCAAAGAACTGCTTAAGATGAGGCTTTTAAGGTGCGCCCTAATCCAATCTGGTATCTTCACAAGAAGCCAAAGAGAGAGACCTCAGGAGAAACCAAACCTGTCCACACTTTAAGATCTCTAGCCTCCAGAACTATGAGGGAAAAAAAAATTTGTTATTTAAGTCACCCTATCTGTGTATTTTGGCATGGCAGCTCTAGCAAACTAATCCACTAAAATATTAGGCACTTAGGAATTCAGCCCTAAACACTCAACTACCACAACTATTTCAAGGGCACCAAACAGAAATTCTGAGAACTGTCTCCCATTCAAACCAAATGAATCTAGAAGTCAAAGACAACTTTTCGAGTTCAAAATATATTCTATGTTGTGAAGAGATTATCCACACCTTCAACAAACTGCTTTTTAGCAATTTTTACAATTTAGAAACATGAAGAAACTTGAAATAAAATTTTAATTTCTCAACATAAATTTTCAACATTTCTCCATAAAGAGCTAGTGGGGCCTCCCAAAAGTAAATACTCCAACCTAGTTCTACCTTCCACGTCATTTCTGTTTCATCTGAATATCCCCAGGATGTAGAATGTGCTTAGCACCCAGTTAGCACTCAATAAACTTTTGCTACATGGATTATAAATACTGCAATGAAGAACAATCCCTCCAACAAACTTTTGGTATCACTACTTCCTACGTCTTCTAGAGCCTTTCTGCCTCAATTATCCTCTCTACTGCACGTTCAAATGCTCCTCTCCTAAACTGTAACAGAACTCAAGTCTCATCTACAAAACCACATCCTCTACAGCACAAGGAATATAATCAATAAGACTGTAGTAACCGTGTGGTGTCAGGTGGGTACCAGACTTCTTGGGGCGACCCCTTTGTAAGGTATACAAATGTCTAATTACTCTGCTGTGCAGCTAAAACTAACAGAATATTGTATGTCAACAGTAATTGAATAAAAAATTTTTTAATAAAAAATAGTCTTTGAAAAAAGAAAAAACTTGCTTCCTCATCTTGCTCCCTAGTCACACTCCCTCCTCGCAACACTCAGTCCACTTTATTAAATATTTGTTCTTTGAGGGGCACAGACATACAGAACCTGTTGGCCTGTCTCCACAGTGCCTGACACATACGAAGTAAACTATATTTTAAATTCTATTTACTATGCTTACATTTACTGTATTGTGCCATGTATAATGCGCACTTTTCGCCCAAATTTGTGAAGGAAAAATAAGGTTGTGCATTATACATGGATAGTACTAGTTCTTGTATAGATATAAATGTTTTTAATTATTTTGTTTATGCTTATGAGTTAAAAGTGTAACTCTAGAAATCAATAACGATATCCACATGCAAAATAGTAGCCTGGAATACGATAATCGGTTTTGTTGAACTTACAATGATCTTGCACCGATGAAGAGTTCTTGCCATTCAATGATGCACAAATATCGTACATTTGTCACCGGTACATAAAATTTCTTGTGCCTTGTATCTGTTCTTGTGTTTTATAATTATTTGTTACATAAAATTTCTTGTACGATAATGTTAAAAAAAAAATGCTAAAATTCCTTTATAATATAAAAAATAAGTACCTAAATGTATACAAATAAAAATTTGAATTAAAGTTAAAACAAAAAATTTTTCCCTGAAAGTTGGGCCAAAAACGTGAGTGTGCATTATACACAGGAGTACATTATACATGGCAAAATACGGTATGTAATTTTCTACATAACCAAACAATCTTTTTCTTTAATTTTTATTATTTCTCACATTGCTCGTAAGGAAAATGCTTTGCAAGTAGCTCCCTACCCTGACCCAGAAACCCAGAAACTACTGACAGTTTCTATTTCTTTTACATATTTAACATTTTAATCTACCTGAAATGTCCTTAAAAAGTGATTAGTCCCCACTCAGACTTCCATCCCCAAGACCTTTCACACATTCCCACTCACTACAGCTCCTCAGTCCTGATACAGCCAAAAGGAAAACAGATACTGTGCATTCTATCCTGGTGAGTTAGCATCCTCTGTAAAGCCCGAGTCCTGGCAGCAGTCCTGGACAGGCCGAACCATGCTACTCTTCCTCACCTGTACCCAGAAGTCTCACCTTGCAAATCTGAAATTTGTCATCTGCTTCTATCTTAGTAAAAATTGCCACTCCCTTCATTTTTTTCCTCCCTAACTGGCTCCTGCCTCCACTCTCGCACCCTTAACTCACCCTGTGCAAATTACACTGGAAGGTCAACACTTTAATTCAGTGCTTAGCCCTGAAGCGAGTGAGATACCGGGGGAGAGGAAGACAAACACACATTACCTGCACACCATGGAAATCCTCCAGTGCATCTCCAATGAACCACCACTGCCAACCCCACAGCACCCCACCTTCCACTGAAACAAAATAACTGGCCATTCCCAAAGCCTCTTATGTTGTTTTCTAAGTCATGCCTTTGTAGATGCTGCTCATTCTGTCCAAATGCAGACACTCCCTTCTCTGCCCAGAGGGTCCTTACTTCTTCAAGAACTGGCCCAACAGTCCTTTTTCCTGTGACCATCCTCCTGCCCCTTTAACAAAGTTTCAATTCACACACTCTTTTTCCACAGTATTTCTTAAGACTGTACTAAATTCACTTGCTGATAAACTCTTCTTCTAGGCTATAAAGTACTTCAAACCAGAGACTACTGTCTTAGTCATCCTTAAATTGTGAGCACCTATGACCATTCCTATCGCACAAGACTCTACATGTATTTAATAAACGCCATCTCATCCTCAGCAGCACAGGTATTTTGTGGAGAAGGCCCACACTTAAGCCACTGAGATTCTTGTCCAGTTTCTATTTTTAAGGTCCTAGCATCTGAAAGAGCTGGATAAAACTAAAGACAGCATCTAGTCATAAAAAACGTTTTTTTTGTGTGTGTGTTTTTTTAAGATGGCTGGCTAGAATGGGCCTAAATATTCAACTAGATGACTCTTAAAATAGACTACTGCCCAGCCAAAACATGGTCTCCAATTATTCATGACCTAGCGTCCCAAACAATTTCTAGACAGGAACTACAGTCAAGAATCTGAACACTTAAGTTTTAATTTAAAGAAGGCTTGACATGTGAATCCCCATCAGGATGTGACAAAGTGTACTGAATAAATGACCACTGAACAAATAGGTGAATAAAAAGTCAATTTAAAGGGAAAACAATGCCCCTAGATTTGGAAAGTAATGGAAAAATTTGGAAAATGAGAAATCAACTAACATAACCCAACAAATGAGATGCCAAAGTGACAGAAAAGGTGGGAGAACTTTAAGTCCAATCAGACTGACTAATGTAGGCTGAACCAGAACCAGAACCAATTCTCACAAAGAAAATTTAAACAGAATCAAATGCACTGTACCTTGTATAACAAATGCATTAACAAAAGGGATGGCCTGTTTGAACTTGAAAAATAAAAAGTCTAGAAAGCCCAAACTGGGCACTGATTTTCAGCACTATCTTCTGCTCTATAGCAGGAGCAGGCTATGAAGGCTTAGTTACCTACTCTGATCTAAGAAGCAGAGTCATCTTCTCATTACCATTTAGCTCCCAGGATCAATGATACAGGCAAGACAGTTCCTACCAAGTGGACAAGTTCCTTCCAAGTGGACATTTATAGTCACTGTAAACGGTGACTGTGCACTGGGTTATTAAAAAATATTCCCTGAGACATGCTGATAACACGGAGTTCCCAAATCTGGAACTGTGGGATCCCACCAAAGCAATGCCGCCTTGGGAGAGTACCTCCATGACCAAATATCGCCCCTTTCAGCGGAGATACTGAGAAACATATATAGCAAATGGATACATTAATGTGCATTCTTTCATTTAGGCAGTCTCCACTCAAATGAGGGGAGTGAACAAATGCAATGTTTAATACCTTCTGTCTCTCCCTCTTCTGAAGATATTAAGATTGTTCCTTTCCCATCTTCAATTTGGACATCTGGTGCTACCATAGCAAATTTTTCTTTGACTATCTGCAGGGAAAAAAGATTCCAAATATTAATATATGTAACTAAACACCATAAAAAACTAGACTTTTTTCCATAAAGGCTCTATTTTCCCCTTCCATTGGAAAGGGGCCAAGTTGTTCTAAGATATCTTAGGGCAAACAAGACAGCAGCAGGAAACCACCCAATTATTTCATGCCCTCGTTCTATCCCCATGTTTGACCACTGATAAAGATCAGATAAAATTTCCTCTAAATGGGGGACTGAGAACTCCTTGTTTGGTTTTTGGTATTTTGTCCTCCCTTGCAGATTAGGTACTGAGCTAGACACATAAAAATATTTTGTCTCAGTCTGGGTGACAACTCTGTACTGGCAAATGTTTTATAGATGCAAATTTCCTCATTAACTGATTCTCAGATAGTCTTCCCCTTCCCAAGTTCCATCTCTCTTTAAATTCCAAGATGGGTCAAAAGTGATAATATTCTGTCAAATCTACCTACTCCTAAAGAAAGGGAACTCTATAAAGGTCTGTTTACCCTACAAATAGTGGAATTGCCTTTAAGATCAAGAATGAGTAAATACCAACTATAATTATTTCCTAAGAAAGAAGATGGGGCAACCACCCTCTACTGGCCAGTATTCCAAGTCCTACTGCATCCCCATCCAAAACATAAGCTCAAATCAACCTGCCATATATATCCATTTCCATGAGAAATGGATCTACGTTCCCTCTAAAGCAGCCTTTAGAACCATGAAGGTCTAGGAGGTATATAAATATGTAACATGATGATGGCTATAATCAGAGAACAATCTGGAGTGATCCCCAAAGTGGGAACTGACATCCATTGGGGCCACTTTGATATCTTTCCTACTAAAGAAACTAATCTAGCTGGTTTAGGAGGAACCTAAGGACCAGGCCACAGAACCAGACCACATCCTAAACCCCGCTTCCCTCACTGCAGAGCTCTACAGGTAAATGCAGGTGCCCAAATGCTGCATCTCTTCAGGGACTAACGTAACACACCAGAATCAGGACCATCACCAGACCATTTAACTGTATCTCCTACCTGCCAAAAAATATAGAATTTACATATTATCTGGGAAACAAAGAGCAAGCAAAGAGTCTCTTGCTTGCCAAGACACTGTGCCACCTCTGTACTACCTGGGATGCATTTTCTAGCCAAATACACCCAATTTCTTCCTGGGATGTGAGGCACATATTCTGGAACCACAGAGAGAAAAGCCAGCAAGATCCCAGATGGTAAAGCAACCCAGGATATGAGAGTAACACACTTTAGTAGTCAGTCTTTTAGAGTAACCTCTGGCTTTCAGTTTGTTACTGGCTTCGCAGTAACACTGTAAAGAGCAAAAGGGAACTTGGGGGTTTTTCTGGGAAAAGGAAAATGAGCAAAGCCGTGGAGGAGAAGCAGCCTGTGGATTACCTTGTCTTGTAGCATGAGAACGGTCACTCTATGGACATTCAGTCGTACCGTCACCTCTGGTTTGCTGGCACACACGTAACAGTTAGGGTTGGGAGGATCCAGAGCACAAGGCACAAGGAGCTTCTTTCTTGGGTTTGGTTGTTTATTCAAAAAAATCTTCGGAGGAGGAAAAACACAAGCAGAAATCAGAAATTCAAGTTACAATTTTATATACCATACAATCTGAAGTTTACTGGCTTGTTTACTGTACAGCCAACAAAAAATGTCTTAAATATTCCCTTCTAGACGGCAAAAAGGATGAGGAAAATCATGACCATAAGAGGCTTATTTGCCAAACTAGCTACTATGTGAAAGGCGGAGCTTACTGAAATCTCCTTTTATTGAAGACTGTAGACTATCCTGCAAATTCATTTAGCAAGAATAGGGGCCTAGCCATACTCATCTCTGGTATCATTAAAGCAGTTTCTGGGCGCCTTACTAGTGGTTATTCTTATCAATTTTAAGTCAACTTCTCAACACGACAAGTACACTAATACATCCAATTAATGATCATGCTTTCACAGATGTATGGAACCAATGTGCTTGCCTTTCTTCTAAGTTTTCTATGACTATGATATTGACATTTATATAACTAAGAGGAAAAAAATAATAATGTACTTCTGCCACTCTAAGCTCCTATTTACCATTTCCCTAATAACCTCCCCCCTCCAAAAAATTATAAGAACCAAGGCAAATTGAAAAAACTGCCCTGAAATTTAAAAAGGCCCCAACCTCATACTATTAGCCAGATCAATACAAATGTCAGGACAACATCAAAAGCTGATACACAAATTCTTATCTTGTCACTACCATGTACTGTGGTGTTTGCTAAGATGCAATAATTCTAAAGAGGAACCCATGGATTGCCCCCAGCTTAAATAAGTAAATCCCTCAAGAGGCAGTAAGTGCTAGGAAGAGACCTCCTGAGGTCACAGTATTACTGGTACTAGTCATCATCCTGGTGTGTCTGGAAGCAGATTACAAGGTGGGAAGAGATTTGTTTGATCTTGGGCTTCACTGGGAAGGTAACTGTGCTAAGGGCAATTGACAGAAACGAAAACAACCGCCAACACTACCAAGACCCAGCCTAACACTATTAATCTATCCTGAAATTCATTTACAAATGTGAATAAAATCCAGACATAAGTATCATTAACCTAAGACAGGGATAGAGGTGAGAAGGCAAAGAAACGAGAAGGAGAAGGGTGTTATAGCAAACAGTAGACATTTTAACAAATCCAATAATTAGTACTGTTTGTGAGCTCAAAGTGATACTGTAGCCATAGGACAAATTCAGGCTTCTATAAAAAGGAAGAATTCAAAAAATAGAGTTGTTAGAAATTAAAAGGATAATAGCAAAAATATTTTAAATAAAAAACTAAAACAAGATGGCAGGCTGGCAATGATTCTACATTCCTTCACTCTGAAATTTCATGAAAACAGTAAGCTATTTTAAGACTGCATCAATAATGGCACTGAAAAATAAGAGTACCATCTCAGAGTAGGTATATTTTAGAAATTCCTGTAAGTACATTGGTCCTTTTATTTCAACATTATAGTAAAAAGGAGACCCTAAATAACAAAAATATTGGCTACAATATTTCTAAGGAGTTCTTTTGAATTGCTAAGCTGGTAAGAAAACAAAGCTTCTTCAGATACACAAACTCAATACAGAATGAAAGCAAGAATCCAAGGAGAACAGCCAAGTGGCTTTAATCTTAAGAGATAAACCTAGCCCATCCCTCACTAATGTAGGAACTCTTATAATAGGAGACCCTTACATAAAGCAAGGACCTGCCAGGGGAGAAGAGTAAAGAGGAGAAAAACATCTTCCCCACAGAAACAACAAGAAAAATTATCTTGACCGTGGAGCTTCGGGGAGGGGAAAAACCTTACTTTATAATTCATTACAATAATACAGGGCTCATGCACATCTGCTGTCTGAATATACACAAGTTGAAAAATTAAAGAATTTAAAAATGGTCCCAGATTAGGATCCCAGACACCCAGAAGTGACAAATCCTCTTTGAAGAAATATACCTTCAATAGGTCCTTAAAGAATTATCACAGCTACAGTTTTAACAAATACTAATTCAGTTAAAAAAAAAACCAAAAAATGAATTATATAGCACACAAACAAAATACTATGAGCGAGATCCAGCAGACATGACAGTAGACTCATTCATCATTCATAAAGATTAGACATTAACAATATCAAAGAATATAAAATAGGTTTTAAATAAAAAAGAAAACTGAAATAATGACTAAAGAAGAGGGGACTATAAAACAACCAAACCAAACTTAAAACCCATAAAGAACTCTTAGAATTGAAAAACTGAAAAAAACTTAATATAAGAATCCATACAGTGAGTTCCTCCAAGAATTCAGTAAAACTGGAAAAGTTAGAAGCAAACTAGCTTCGGCTTCTATTTTAGACAAGTATAAGAGAAGCAAACATGTTTGCCCTTTTGTTGTAATTTCCAGGAAGCTTACCTAAGCACGCATTGACAAGGTAACTGGAACAATTATTTCTCCAGTGCTTTAAAGCCAATTTTAATGTTTTCGTGTTTTTTTTTATTGTCTGTTTCATGTGTTTTTTTAGAAATTATTTTATCCCTGCAAATATATTACTTTAAGAAGAGGTTGAATAAAAAATGCAAATAGAAATACTCACTGTTCTACACTGGTCTATTTTTCCTGATAAAATCTTCAATCCTTCCAATACTATCAACCCAGCAATCACTGCATTAGTAGTAGCGATAGCAGGAATAATGTTCCCTGCCATTGCTAAAAACAAAATTAGAAAGATGAATATGCTTAGCTGTTAAAAAGAGTAACTTAGCGCTTTAGATGATACAACTGAAGTACAAAACTTACATTTTATATCAAATCTGCTCTTCATATTCATACTGAAAATATGCATCCTGAGGTTTGCAGCAGAGGTGACAAAATCCATTGCAGATGGGTCATCCTGTCAATGATTTAAATAATTTAACAAGTCTCCCCAGAAATGTACTAAATTGTTTAGTATTACTTTCAGAACAGTACTTTCGCATGTTTGTTATAACACTGTACTCAGTCACCCACAACAGACGGCCTTAAGGAGAGGTCAAGCCTTACAGTAGCATAGAGAGTAGATGAGTAAGGGACAGGGTCTCATCGTCAGCAACTCTTACCCAGGAATGTAATCTGACAAGAATGCCAAGAGCCACCAGGCTTCCAGGAACTCACTCCTGCTTAAACAAATGCACTGGAGACTAAGTGTAAACAACAAAACCCCAATTCCATTCACTGACAACGGCAATCCTTTCCTGGGTCCATTAGTCAGTACAGGCGTACCTTGGAGATAGATATTGCGGGTTCAGTTCCAGACCACCGCAATAAAGCAAGTCATAATCCTTTAGCTGGTGGAGGGTATTGCCTCCAATTTGTAAATAAGACAACATCTGTGAAACGCAATAAAGCGAAGTACAATAAGGTATGCCTGTAATGAGAAGGCTGTTTGACAAGCACAAATTTCAAGCAAAGAAACGGAGGCTTTTTGAGAAAGATGTTTCATTAAAACCTCAGGAAAACCCAGGTGACTCATTCTGGCTTTCCTTCTCCAGATTCCCTTCACAGACACCTCTCTCCTATTATTTGCTATTTCTTTTCAGATACAGTAATACAATAAAAGTTTTCCCCTGACAATTTATATTCTTCCTGAGACTATATCCTAGTCTCTTTAATTAGATTTCAGCAAGGCTTCTTGCTGTCTTAGAAGATACTATCCTACCCTGTAACTCAGAAGCACCAAAATATAAAAGAAAAAGCACTGACAGGATGTGGGTTCTTTATATACTTATTGGATGGCTGTGTAACCTTAGGCAAATCAACCTCCCCAACCCAAACTTTCTTAATCTGTTAAACAGGGAAAATGATATAAACATCTCACATGGTTGTGGTTATTAAACAGAGTCCATTAAGTACTTCCCTAGGCAACTGGCTTATCACACCCACTAGGGATAGATTTCACTCACATAGGGTAACAATTCCCACTTCCAAGGTTTCATTATCTAGCCTGCGATGTATGGATGACAACCTCCTAAATCTCTATTATAACAATAACAATGAAAGTTTTTAAAATAGTTACACCTTATACCACATAAACCCAAGAGACTAATAATGTTCACAAGAATTCCCCAAATCTAAATTTACTAGCTATATTTTAAATGGCTGATTCAACCAGTTACAAAGTTTGCACCCATCAAGTTATCATCTTAGTTGCTAAGTGACCAAACTTTTCCCCTTACTTTAAAACCCATGGCAAATCTTTACCATCATAGGAACATATACTTGATCAGATATATCACTTACAGCCATAGACGATACTGACTACAATTAAAAGTGAGTAAAATTAACTCATCAAACCTTACAATGACATCTACTTGCAAAATAAAATATTATTTTAACTTCTAAGAATAATTACATCTCATTTTTGTATTGAGAGGTCTCAGACCTCTAAGTTATAGCTGTTTCAATGGAAAGGCAATTTTATTACTTCAAGGTTGAATTAGGCCCATGCACTGTTGTCTCCAAAAGGATTTTATGACTTCTATTAACAAATCTATATTACACAAGAAGTTTTCTTAAGTCAGTGAAACATTTTACTCCAATACATTCACATTATTTCTCCAGTCAACATAATTATAAACCATGAACACATCACTAGAATCTAAAATGAGGTTTTAATATTGCTTGAATTCATGTAGAGAAAATCCATAATTCAATGTAGTAATTAGAGATTGAAAACACCTAAACGAAAAGAACATTATGTCCTTGGAATCTGGTAACATAAACAATATCCAAAAATTACTAGCTTCCAATTACAGTTTAAGAACTAAAATATACATCTAATGTAACTGCCACTTTTTCAAAACGAACCTTGTCCCATATTAGCTCAGCTCCATCCCCTTTTTCTGCTAAATTAACTCTCAACGTCTCGATGCTCTTTGAAAAAAGACGTGCATAGCTCTTTACATCTAGAACCTGCTGGTCTTTCAGACCTAACTGGGGTTCATTTTGTTGATCTGATGCATTGGTTTCTTCTCCTAAGGGAAAAAATATTAGAAATTTCACTATTAAACATCATGCCTCTACTTTTTTTAACAATTCAATGCCTGACCAATAAGAAAATAAAATAGAATGAAACGAAGTCCATTAAAATCATTAGCAGTATGACACATATATTTGAAAGAAGACTGCTAACATGGAGACGGGAAAGGGGCAAGACTGCCTCAGAACCTCGCAGGGCTATTGGGGGATGCAAGGATATAACGCGGATGAGCTGATAAGCATTATGCTCAGCACACAGTTACCACTCAGTAACTGGAAGCCATTAGAGCCATACTTAAATCGGTCTGTACGTAAAGTATCCATTACTGTGGAGAACTGCTCCGAACTGACACCCCAAATCTCCTGGGACCCTGTAAGTGCCAAGTGCTGACCACTGCTGTGCATAAATCAATTGCAATACAATTCAGATAAAGTAGACACACAAACGTGTTGAGGAGGAGTAGGATGAGGAAGCAGTCATTACTGCAATAGTTTTATTCACATTTAATAAAATTATTAAATATGTTCCTAAATCTTAATGAGATAATCACAAAAAGGTACAAAGATGTACGTACATATATAGTCATCACACACTGTTTCATGGAAAATATGAAACAATTAAATGTTAACTGATAAGAAACTAGTTAAGTATCATTTACTGAAAAGAGCAAGTCAGAGTATATGAATAGTACGATTCCATTATGTGAAGTGCATACACAACTGCCTGTGTCAAAGTGCATAGAATTGACTACCAGACATTTCCTAAAATGTTGAGTGGCTATTTTTCTAGGTGATAAGATTTCCAGTGATTTTCCTTTCTTCACACTTTTCTGAATTATTTGAACTTCTTACCATGACCGTATACCATTGTCCAGAAACAACAGCTATTTGAAGACTCTAGATGAGGGAATTTCCAATTTATGGATCCCAAAGACTAAAATGTATCCTTTACCTTGACTCTGTACTTCAGCCCAGTCCAAAGGAACCGGAGGTTTCCTTTTCCGCCATAGCTTGTCCATTGTCAACAGATACCTGATATCATCTTTAAAAAGCTTAAAAAAAAAAAGATCAATTCCATGAACCCTCCAGTCCCTATAACAAAGTTTTATTGCTTATTTACGATCACTATTACACTATAAAATGTTCTGATTTAAAGATGTCATACGTCAGTAGATTAACAATTTTTAAGGAAAAAAAAACCTTAAGCCTTTTGTAAAAGGAAATTTTACACAGAACCCCTACAACTGAAACTGAGGAAAGCAGAGTAAGGAACTCTAAATTGTGCTGACTAACCCAGCCCTCCCAGGTCACCTCCCTAGAAGTTCCCCTAAAGCGCCAAGTATCTGTCTGAAGCATAATCACACCAATCAAGGGGCTAAATAAATACACATCAGCTCTGCAAGAATTGAACAGTCATCGAGCCTAGATACCAGTCAGCAGTATCTTCAAGTCTGTGGGTACATACCAATAAAGCATACACATTTTCAAAGTGCTCAAGACCAGAATTTCTTAACCATCTGTGACATCTGTGAAATGTGTCCCCCCCCCCAAAAAAAAAAAAACAGACAAGAAAACAATTACTATTTCAAAAATAAAAACATTACTGTATGTAGACCGAAAGACTGTCACATGTACGATACTATCCCATGTATTAGGTTGGTACAAAAGTAATTGCAGTTTTTGCAATTATTTTTAACCTTTTATACTGGAATTACTTTTGCACCAACCTAATACTTTTGCACCAACTTAACAGAATTGCAGATTAATTTTAATATTTTTACTTTTTCCTTAGCTGCATTTTTCTATTGTTGATTGATTTATTATATGTATGTGGTATGAATTTAGATTTGGCTTAATAAAAAAAGTGACAACTATTTCTATCAAAATATATTCAATTCAATCAATATTAAGTATCCTTAATCTTTGGAAAACTAGCCAAATATACAAATAAATAGAATACAATTTAGTGTGAAAATCACATAGCTTTGAATACTATCAGGAATTCTGCATCTGTCTAAGAAATGAAGAAAAAGTTCAAGGAGATGGTAACACCTGAAATGGGTACACAGGCAAGGAAGGAGGAGTTGAGTATGATTTGGGCCACCAATGTGGCTGGAGACACTTTGCATAGAACCTTCAGTGCTTGGCTGAAAAGCCTTCCAGGTAATGGGGAATTAGCAAGGTTTCCCACGCATGGGCTCCGTGTTCTTCTCTATCCAATTATTAAATACTGGGAGTCCCTCAGAGTTCTGTACTGAACTGTCTTCACACTCTTTTCCCTTTTTATAAACCGATGGATCTGAAATACACATCTAGTCTAAACCTCTCTACTTACCTGTAGAATCACTTGTCATCTCTCCAATATTCTATATGAATCTCAAAACTGGTTCAATCTCCTTCCCTTACCCTTCAATTCCTACACAACACATCTGCTTCCTACCTCAGAGACTGGTACCTCTGCTCATCCTGCAGCCCAGCAGGAAATCAGGTATAGATTCCTCGCTGTTCCTAACCTCAGACAGCCTAAGTCCTGTTGAGACTACTTCTCCTCCACACTGCACTGGGAATGCAGAGGTTGTTCTTCATACTACTTTGGCACTACACAGCCCCAGAAGGCACTGCCCCATATTGATTACAACAGGAATATCAGGTCCTAGAATGGTGTACTACATAACCTCTCTCCCCTTATAGTAACACTACAGACTTGTGTTTTTTCTCTAGAAATATTCAGCAGGAAAATAATACATACTAATGAAAATGGATTCAGCCAAGAACAAGAGGCTTCAAGATTCAAGAGCAATTCAAAACATGTCAACCGAACTGCCAATAGAAGACTTAAGCAGGAAAGGGATATAAGAGGAGAAACAGCAAGACACAAAGGTTAGTTATAAGGAAAACCAAGAATTTCAATGAAAGTGAGGGAAGGCAAGACAACCAAGAGTGTGTAAGACAACCAAGAATGTTTTTTACCTCCTATAAAGATACTACACTGATTTAGTACAGATGCCGAAGTTTCAAAACCTGCTTATCCCAAATACATCAATTTATTAAGACAGCATTAGGCATAAAAAGAAGCGTAATTCAATTTCACGTACTACTTTAAAACAAACCAAATCAAGTTGTAATTATAAAATAAACCTACCTTGGTAAAAAGTTTAACTGGATCATATCCAGTTGATTTAGCCCATTCCTTAGTGGAAATACGTTTAATGTCACCATCTTCATTAGAGGCTCTGGCTCTGGCTTCAGCTTCCATTGGTTCCCCTACAAAACAAGCACCATTTTTATTTTCAACTGTAATAAATGTAGAACTAAGCTCTCATCCATCTTTGGGGGGGAAAAAAGAGTCACTCATAAAAGTCACCTGCACATGACACACTCCAAGTTCAAGGAGAAAGGAAAATAACATGCTCATCAGCATCTTTATTCTACCTCGGTTTCTCAAGGCCACATGTAGAGCAATGCAAAGTATAAACCTGTAATCAGATCTGGGAATAACTCCCAGCTCTATTTACTAGATTTGTGAAATTTCTCTGCACCTTGATTTCTTCACCAGTAAAATGGGAGTATTCATTTTCAAAACATTGTTTTAAAGATGAAATAATGCATCTGAAGCATATAATATAATATCTAAAACATAACGGCATTTCCCCCCTTTTAAGCTATCAATATTAAATTAGCAAAATAAAGGTAGTGATCACTAATAAGAAAATGTATCTCAAATAGTTTACTCACAGGAAGCTTCAGGGTCAGCTCTGTCAGGAGATACTTCTTGATCAGCATCTTCTTCCCCAAACAACTGGCTATAATTTAAAAGTAGTAAATATTTATGTACAACAAAATATTATGAACAAATGCTTACTTTCCCAACTCTCCTCACAACTAATTTAGAATATCCCAAGTTGTACCAATTCCACACCCCACAATGGCATATAAGAATTCCTATCAATTCACCTCCTCCTAGTGGTGCAAAATACTATCTTATTGTGATTTTATTCTTAATTTTGCAAGTTAGTCATAAAGTTAAACACATCATCATTTGTTTATTACCTATTTGGGTTTCCCTTTAAGTGAAAAAAATGCCCATTTGTACTATTTTGTCAGGTTGTTTTCTTACTGTAGGAATATATTCTAGATCAATTTTTAGTTGATTATATATGTTGCAAATATTTTCTCCCATATAACGGCTTATTATTTGTACATCATTTAATGTCTTTTGATGACAAGAGCTATATGATGACTTTGAATGTATCAATCCTTTCTTTTATGGTTAGTACTCTTCGTCTTCAGAAGTCATCCCCTAAGCCTGAAGATAAAGATTTCTTCCTATATTATAAAGATTTAGTTTACCTTTCACATCTAAATACTGTATCTGTACTTAATTTCTATATATTGTTTTAAGTGGAGAATATAATTTTTCTCACACTGATAATGAACTGTCCTTTTATTTAATCCCTTCTTTCATCTGGGTTCTATTGTGCAACCTCAGTAATAAGCTCTGCGTTGTCCCAATTGTCTGTTTTTCTATCCCTGAACCAGCAACACACTAAATTATTTTCAGCTTATATTAAACCTTGATGTCTGTTAGAGCAAGTCATCTCAGCTTATTCTTCTCCCAGAATGTGTTGGTTCCTCTTAGGCCTTATTCTTCCATATAAATTTTAGAATCAGTTAAACAAGTTCCAAATAAATCCCAGATGAGATTTTAATTGGAATTACAGTCTATAGATCAATTTGGAGACATGCTGACAATACTGGGATTTCTGATTCACAAACACACTGCTTTTATCTGGTACTTCTTTTTATGTTCTAATAGTACTAACTTTCTGAGGTGTATATATCTTAAGATTTATTCTGTTATTTCATACTTCTTGATGCCTCATATTTAATTATATTTTATAGTTATATGCTTTTATAGTGAGTTATCTATTTTTATATTTTCTACCTGCCTGATGCTGTGATTAGAAATGCAACTGATTTTTTAATAATCTTTTAGTTGGCCATATTGCTAAACTGTCATTATTTCCATAATTTGTCTGTAGATTCTTTGGAGTTTTTTGTGTAAGTTTTCTATATTGTATGCAAACTACAAGAGTTTTATTTTTTCCTTTCCCAATTCTTAAGCCTGTATTTTTTCTTTTCTTTTTTGACTCTTTTTTAAAGTTAGTTTCAGGTGTACAAAGCAATATAATAGTTAGATAATTAAGCTTGTATTTTCTTTTTCTTGTCTTGTGCTGGCTAGGAACTTCATTACAACACCAAACACAAGTAGCACTAATGGGCATCCTCATGTTGTCCCTGATTTCAAAGGAAATGCTTTAAAATTTTTATCATTAAAATGACTGTATTAAGTATATGGATGGCAAATAGTGAGAGTCAGGCTTCTGACTGTTGGAGTGGGAGTTTACAGATAAGCAAGGGTAGGAAGCTAGAATGATCCAGGTGGTAATAGATTAGCATTGGAGACATTAGTATGATTCATGTTTAGCTTAATAGAGAGACGAATGGTTAGATACAGAAATATTTACAGATTTGTGTATACACACAGATTAGTATAAATCTATTTTTTGGTGTGTCAGCTAAAAGGGCCTAAAAGAAACAAGACTCCAGTGGCATGCCTAAGCACTCAGACCTTGGTTTCTTATGCCATTCCTTAATAAAAGGAACCAGGGCTCCTTGGAGAAATGTCTGATTCTAGGACTGGGGCAGGAAATAGAAAAGATGAGCCTGCAGTGTCTTGTAGTAGTATCAGAAAGTAAGTTTAATTGCTCCAAAAAACCCCAGACATTGATGGTGGTACGTCATGAACACAGAGACAACTGAAAAGAGTTCCTAATGGCCAAAGCTGGAACAACTGGAGCACAAAATAGTGTTGGATTACAACCCAAAGTATAAAATACATTCAATATCAATGAGTCCATATTGCTATAAATGATTGAATAAATTAGTAAATAGTGAAAAGAGACAAATCTTTCAGGCAGAACTCCAAATAATTTATGTAGATATTTTGCCCTCAAGGAGGTGGAACACAACTCCCCAAACTCCCCACTCCTTAGATTTGGGCTCCACAGTGAAATCCCTTCAAAGTGCAGTAAGTATAGGAAGAGGGGGAGAGTAACTTGGTTTGTCAGCAGAAACCTGACAAACACTACCTAAGTGATCAAGGCCACCATAAATAGTCGTTAGTCATGTTGAGAACATGTACCCTACGTATGATGTACTAACAACGGCAACCCACCTCAGGGGTCTTCCTCCCAATGACCCATAACCACAGTATTATGAGAAAAACACCAGATTTCAATAGTGGGCATCCCACAAAACATCTGACGAGTACTCCTTAAAACCATCAAGGTCATTAAAGTTTGTCAAATAAATAAAGCTTGCAAGTGTATTTTGTAAAATTTTCTCATTATACCATTATATGTGTACTTTTCTGAGTGCATGTACATTATACCTTAATCAAAAAATAAAAAAAACCAATGTCTGCTATAGGTTTCTAAGATATCTTTTATCAGGTTGATAAAGTTGTCTTTCTATTTTACTTTTTTCATAAAAAATGTTTTTGCTAACTTTTACCAAATGCTTTTTCTACATCTATTAAGATTACAGTTTCTCTTTAATTTTTTTGTCTGTTTTAGATTATAGACTTTTATTATTTTTATTTATTTATTTTTATTAGTTCCAGGTGCACAAAACAAGTACTTAGATGTTTATCATTTATATCCTTCACACTGTGTCAACCCCCATCCACTATCCTTCTGACATCGCACAGAGCCATTACATTTCCACTGTCTCTATTCCTAATGCAGCACGCTGCTTCTTATGAATACACACACACACACACACACACACACACACACAAACACATACACACACACAAACTTGTAGTTGACATTCATTATTGTTCAACTTCAGCTTCAGGTGGACAGCGCAGTGATCAAGCATCTACATCATCCCTGAGGTGGTCTCCCTAACGAGACAAGTGTCCATCGGATACCCTACACAATCTTAACAACATTATTGATTACATTCCCCAAATTAACTTTCATAACCCCGTGGTCATCTTGTGGTTACCGACTGTTTTCTAATCCCCTCACTTTCCCCCTTATCCCCACCCCTCCTCCCATCTAGCAACCCTCAGTTTTTCCTCTATGTCTCTGAAATTGTTTCTGATTAGTTCACTCACTTACTCTTTTCTTTAGATTCCACATATAAGTGAGATCATGTGGTACTTGTCTTTCTCTGTCTGTCTTATTTCACTTAACATAATGTTCTCTAGGTCCATCCATGTTGTTGCAAATGGTTAAGATCTCTTTCTTCTTTATGGCTGCATCTCTTTAATTTTTTAATAAATGACTTTAGATTCTTATAGTGTTAAACCATGTTTGCATTACTGGAATAAATACAACTTGGTCATGGTATACTTTGTTTTATACAATTCTAAATTTATGTGCTAAAATTTGTATAGGATTTTTGTATCTACATTTATGAATGAGAATGTCTTATAATTTTCCTTTTATCCCATACAGACCTTTATTGGTTTTCTATCAAAGACATAATGAACTAAGTATTCAATTTTTACAAAAATTTCTCTGGAGTTTACATAAAATTAGAATGATATATTCCTTACAAATGTAATAGAAATCACCTGTAAATTCATATATATTTGCTGCATTATTCACAAGAATTTAAATGACTGATTAAATTTCCCTAAGGCATAGGACTATTGGGCTTTCTATTTCTTTCTGAGTTGGTCTTGCATGTTTTTTTCAAATGAATTTACTAGATCTTTAAAATTTTAAATGTATTGACAATCTTCTGTGATTACCACTTTTTTTCTTATTATCATTCTAATCTGTGCTATCTGAAATTACATTCCCCATTTAGTTACTTATCTCCTCTCTTTTTCATGATCATACTTGCCAATTATTTCTTTTTGCTCTCTCAATTATACCTTTCCTTCTAATTTTTCTGAGTTTATTCTGTGGTTCTTTTCTAATGTTAAGTTGGATCCTTAGCTCATTAATGTTCACCTTTCTCTATGCATGTAAGCCTGTAACCTTTCTTCCAACTACCACATTCAATGCATCCTACCAGTTTCACATGTAGTATTTTCACTATTATTGCAAAATATTAACTTCCATCATTTCTTTTTTTAATCAATGAGTTTTTTGCAAGTATGTTTTTATATTCCCAAATACACAGATATGTATTCATTTAGTTACATGCCTGTCTCCCAATGACCCATAACCACAATATTATGAGAAAAACACCAGACAGGCATTTAATGTTGGCTGAATTTAATTTAACCCAAGAAATATCATAAGATACTAACGTATACTAAAGTGTCCCTTCATCATACTTAAAATAACAATCATCAAGTACAATCTCTCCAAGACTTTAAATAAAAATGACCCCATTTCCCGTATCAGTTCTGAAAATATGCCCAGAAACATATATACTCTTACTTGAACAAATACTTTGCCCAAACAATGCAATGAATGGGTTCTGAAGGCGTGTTACGAATTGTACAGCCAGGAAAAGTTCTCTGGGTTGGTTTGGGATGACACTCATAACACTCAGTGATACCCTGCAAAGTCAAAATATGTGAAAAAACATTTACCCCTGATGGTGGTTTCTCAATATTATAAGACAGTATAATCATAAATATTTCATTCACTCGCCTACATTCCAACTGGGTTTAAATTTTAAAATATTAGTGACTCCAAAATCCTTACTTTACAGAGAAGGAACTACAATATAAAAACTAATTGAATAAACCAGAGTTACAGCGAAGGCTAAGCCAGGACTCCTCTGACTCCTGGCCCACTGAATACCATCTACAAAAAGCCAAATAACAGTGACTGCACCTAAATATCAAATACAAGTTTACCGTGATCACACTAAACAGAAAGAAAAACTACTAGAAAGACAAGCAGCTTTCCAACCAATTAACTCTCAAAGTTGTGAAACTCAATTATTTAAATATTATTCAGAGCCTTACTTATATAATGTCCTAAAAACTAAGTGAACTAAAAGTAATTATTAATTTCAAGCGCTATCTAGATACACAGGAAAATACTAGGTATTACCAAACCAAATACACTTCATTTTACTGACAGAGTCACATTTTAAGTTACACTGTAAGGAATCCCTAGAAGTTTACAACACCTGAAACAATTTTTTAAAACCATGGAATATTCCTCATCTCAGCCATTCCCAACCTCAGTCTTAATACATACTAGTATTTCAGGATCATAGTAATGAGAATTGTCTTTCTAACAATGGTTAAAGAACTAAAACTTGCAAATATTGTTTTAATATAAATTGCAGCATATCTAGGGTTTTCTTCATAATACCATTTCTGGGGTCTTTCCAATATGCTTTCTTGGGGGTGGTCATATGGCAAGCAGTTACTCCTGTCATAGTGGGGGGGGGAAAAGAGTACTGCCTTGACCCAGCAATAGATCCTAAAGACCTCCACTGATTTATTAATAACTAAATTTAATACACAGTGACACTTACAAGTCTTTGTAGAATGAGACTAAATAAGAATATTTACTCTAAACAAGAGTAATATTTAACAGTTAAAACAAATGAAGTAGAGCCACAATTTTCAACATGGGTAAACTGCCAAATAATGAACAAAAACAATTTCAAGTAAAGTGTAATTCCTTTTAGTTTCAAAATCTGTAAAACCATTCTTCCAATGTATCTATGTTTAAGTTTTTGAAATAATTAAAAGAAATAAAGATCTGAACAGTAAATAAATCATAATGCAGATATTTGCTCCATTATTCTCTAGTTTTAGCTAAGTGTTTAAATAGTTCACACATACATCAAAAAATTTTTTCAATGTACTTTTCACATCTATACATCCAGACTTCATTACACAGAAAGTAACTTTTTAGAAGCCTGGTTTGCCATATATCAACTATAGCATGACATGTCTCATGTCTACAAAAAATGTTAAAAGGCAAGTTTATTATGCTTACCAGTCAAGGATTTTAATATACAAGCTAAATGAATCAAACTAGCCAAGAGATAAAAGATCTCTGCCTATGCTCTTTTTGAGTACCTTTACGGTGTCCTAAGTTCTACAGGGACACAAAATTCCTTGTCTCTCTCTTAAGTACAATCACTAAGTACAATTGGATGCTGACCATCCAATATATAAATCCAAGTTTACTTCCTCCCTCATCCTCAAGGTCCCAAATAAGTATGTGGAAAGGAGAGAGGGAAAAAAAAGTCCTTTACCTTTTTGATAGTAGTTACTTGTCCAAGATAACCAGCAGTTCCGCTCTCAATAAGAGGGACATCAGCGGCCAGACACATCCTATTAACATGGTTGCGGGCAGCTGTAAGAAAAATAACTAGTTAGCAGTTTATGGGGGAAAAAAGAAATTAGTTACCTTTAATTAGGATGACATTTACCCAACCTTTTTATTTTATGTGTAATTTTCTTACAGCTACGACCAGAGTAATACAACTGTTACAAACATTTAAGAAACATTCAGTAGTAAAATTTCAAATAAAAATAATTTATACCACCAATTTACCCCTGGAAAAGCACCTCTATACATAATTTTAAAATTTCAAAGTAGTTTTTTAACTCTTCCTGTGCCTACTCTATTAACCTTGGTTAAAACATTGTTTCAATGTGTTCAAGTACTTAACTTGCAGTTTTCCTAATTATCAAGTAATATGTGGAAGTTAGGTGACTGTGGAAGTTAACTTCGAAGTATTAAGGCAGTTTAAAGCTAGGGGAAAGAAGATGAGTCCAGTTAAAAGAGTCCTTCTGACCCTTTCTCATGCTATATTGCATGTTTTTTTATTTTTGCGTCTCTGGTCCAAAATTGTTACAAACCCACTTGACAGATGTACTTTTACACAGGGGAAAGAATTACAGGCAAGGACTATTAAGTATTTTCATCCCGTATTCCAGACACACAGATCTATTAATAAAACTGGTTATACGATACTATACTAGATTATATGAAACACCATCCCACATTGTGAAAAGCTTAAATGGTCTAATAGAATCCAGTCTGATACCTTATAGCACCAGACTGCTATACTTAAAATAATTCAAGAGCCATGGTTTCTATATTAACTTTGGCATCCTGCTGCCTCATTCTCAAAACAGTGGATTTCAGCCCTGAATTCTCTTTAGAATCATCTGGGAAACTGAAAAAATATGGCCCCATTCACAGAATCTGACTTAAGTGGTCTTGGGTAAAATCTGGGCATTGATATTTCTTAGATTTCCACATAAATCAAGGAAGTGACAGTGTTTAAGTGCTGGGATAATCTGAAACAAGCACCCATGCACATACGCTATGCTGTCACACTCTTGAGTGTTTTCAGTTCCCTTATATTCACACCTTTTGGTAGAACTGCAGAGTATGATAACTAAATTCCTGCCTGGAACCAGGTCTAGTTAAAATTATAATCATTTAGCAAGATATAAAACTGACCTTACTTCCCTTTAGGTCTTTAAGTTCTGAGTCGTAAGGAAATATTATGATTAATACTAAATGTGTAAACAGCCTTGTTATGGGGGAAGGAAAATACTTAGAAATTAAAAGTATTAAAATAATCTCACCTCTGTTATCTAAAGCATTCATAACCAATATAAATTGTCGGAAAAATTCCACATTATAGTCAGGGCTACAAAGCAAAACAAAAAAAGGTCACCAAAACTAGCCTTCCACATGATCTTCACATTATAATACAGGACCATAAAAAGCATATTAAAGTAACAGTGCAAAAGTAAATGATATATTAGAGGTCTTTACCCTTTAGATAGGTTTGACTTTTTCTAAATATCATAGCAGATTTTAAAGAAATTACTTCCCCCAGTCCCTACGAGTGGCTACACATCCTTGCTGGCCAGCTACCTAGGGCACAGAGCAACATTTCAAACTAGCAGAAAGATGGCATGACTTCACTAGTCCCACCAGGCCTTGTCCGGGCAGCAAGTGCCTGGGAACACACAAAGAACACATTCCCAGGATCTGCCTGGCCTCTGGTTTCACCTCACATGGTTAGGATCAGGCAGGGTTCAGGCCCCTAGAGTCCCCGCTTTTAGCACCACTGGGAAAGCAACACAGGGTAAGGGGGTTACAGGGCTATAGGCAGGCTTGTAGAGCAAACATCCAGAAAATAAAAAGGATGGAGATACAAACTTCCTGAGAAAGTATAAGACTTTCTCTAATTCCAGACCTCAAATAAGAACTCATTATTTTTAATACCATTTACTTGTGAGCTAGACAACTGCTATAGATAAAGGATAACTGAGGCCCTCTGCCCCACCACTTCCAAAATTATATATTTACTCTATTTATCTTTACTGAGATCAGAGCATATTTATATACTGTCAAAACTACCACCCCATCACAATTCCCAGTGTTGTATTACAGAAGTCACAGTCCTAAAAAACAAATTATTTCGGGAAAGAACCTTTTAAACTGAAAAAGATCACAGCTGAAATCAATCAGAATGAGAGCAATATATTTAGAAAAGTCTGAATCATCACATGTAAGGATTTTCATAGTTTAAAACATCTTTTTATCTAAAACAATATAAGATCCTTTAAGTTTCCAAGTAACTTATTTATTAAAAATATTAAAATATCTCACCTCTTACCTACATAATTCAAATCATATATATATCAAAATGCCAATTAACTTATGTGGACACAAACTACATTTTAAGTATTCTAGAAAAAATCATTTAAAAAAAGCAGAATGACTTCAAGCTCATATATTTGGCTAATAAAAATACATTATACTTTAAAAGTTTAATTAAAAATCCATAACAAACAATTTTGCAACATAATAATTAGAGCATACTTCATAATGCTGTCATGGTAGGCTACAATATTAGCTTTCGGGCAAAACTGCAGTACACTTTCTTTGGCAACCTGGAAAAACAAACAACACTAAATTACCACAACGTTTCTACCTGTATTTCAAACCGATTTATGGCAGACAATACTGCTGTTTCACCTACTTACATAATATCTTACTGGTATTAAAAAATAAATATTAAAATGTGACAAAATTTCATTAAAATTAAGCTATATACACATATTTATAAAATAACAGGAGAGTCACTCCACTCCCATATACACTTCTACAAGAATGGAAAGCTTCAGCAAAAATATAAAATACAGTAACCAAGTGTCATTCATTCATTCATTCAACAAATATATACTGAGCATCTTCTATGTACCAGGATCTGTATAAGGCACTTAGGGGCAAAAGTGACATTAATCAAATAAACATTTATGTAAATATAACCACAAACTATGATAAATGATACGCAGAAGAAGTAGAGGTTGTTATATGACAGGAAGATCTGATTTAGTCTAAGAGGTTTAAGAAAGTACCCTTAGACAAGGGAGCCAAATGGACAAAAGCGTGGGATTTTGCAAAAAAGCAAGGGAAAAGATGTTTTAAGACCCTGAATCAAAATGGAACATTCAAGGAACTAAAGAAAGGTCAGGGTGGCTAGAAGCTAGAACCTCAGGGGATGCAGTCTTCTTTTAAAAGGGACCACAAAAAGGCTGTAGCTTCTCTTGCCCCCAAACATAGCAGCAACCAACCTCTAGGGAATGTAGGAACAAAAGGTTCATCCTAAGCAAACAATCATAAATTCAAATAAGGGACACCATTTACAGGATGGGGCAAAGCACTGCCATTTCCTCTGTATATCAAAAAAGGAGGACGTCTTTAGTCTTTTACTCAACATATCCCTTTTACTCTTCACAATCCCTCAGCTAAAAAGAGATGGCTTCCTCCATATTTTTCCTCCCACTAGAGCCCAAATTAATCTGATACCATAAATATAGAAGATCCATGAAAGGGTAGAGTATAAGTGAATAAATAGAAACGGTATGGGAAATATAGTTACCTGGGCCTTTGATCTTCCAACATGTTTCTTTTGAAACAAAAACTGCCTGTTGAGGTTGCTGACATCAATAGTATCCAGATCAATCTACAAATGCATAAACCCCAGATAAATCACAAATTTTCTGGTATGTTTAAGCAATATCACTGTTCTCAGTATCCATAACCCAGAACTGTTGATATTAGCTACATTAGCGGAGAAAATACTTTTTGATCAATAATACCAAAATTGTTAAAATAATTTAATGCATAATTAAAAATTAAAAAATAAGATTTAACTTCAGAGATAACTTTCTCAAAAATATTTTAGAAAGGATTTTTTTTATTGTTGTTCAATCATCCTGGCAAATATGTTAGGAAATTCCTTAGACGGCATAAATTTATAAGTGCATTTACTGAAAATACATTATATAATTCATCTATCAATCTAATTAATTACTCTTTTGAATTCAACACTGGATTTAACTGTGCCCTGTTCTTTTTCTTAAATGATACCTGGCAAACCAATTTATTGAATTTTTGCTGATCTCTTTAATTCAAAAGTCTTCACACATACACAATTTCATTTACAATTATTTCCTGAGGGCTGTGAAGAACTTCTACACAAGTTTAAAAAGTAGCACGTTTTAAATCTAATTGCTGCTCAAAAGTAAATATAAGGAAAGAAAATAATGACTAAAGCCATTTTCATTCCATTTCATTAAATTTATATGAAGAGCAGTCAAATGTTCTAATTGTGAAACATCTTCATGGTTTTGGTTGTAATTTGTGAAAATCATCAAAACATAACCAATCACCTAAACATTTGTATTTTCTAAATGTACAACAAAAATTAAACCAAATAAAAAAGGATCAGCATTTGTTTTTCAGGTGCCCAAATTCACTGTCTTGTCTATTACAAAACGGTTCTTTTAAATATCAGTAGTTTTCAGCTAACGCACAATCATATTTAGTTTGTGGTTCAGAGTTGAATGGAAAGACTAACCCTACAAAAACCAAAGGAAAAATGTGTAAATCCTGTTCCCCCAATCATTCATTTATTAACTCAGTTAGCCACCTCGACATTTTTTCCTATTTCATGTTTCCACTACACCTTAAGACCCTTTAAACTCACATCCAATTCTAGGCAACATCTCCAATCTCTAAAGTTTACTTTAATGGAAATAATTTGATTTAAAATTAGTCACTATACACCAATGCAAAAGTTAAGATCCTAACTAACATTTTTGGCCAAATAAGCGAGTGTACTATCTATGGTAATAACAATGACAGTCATGCAGACTGTACCCAGAACAGAGAAGCGCGAGCCCCAAAGCAGTGCTGCCACTTGCTTCGTGACCCACAGTAAAGTTACTAAACCCCACTGCAGGTCACTTTTCTTTCCATCTGTTAAAAACAAAATGTGATGAAAATTGCGTTTGCAACCTTACAAGTAGGAGTGAAGATTAAGAGTTAACGCAAGGAAACCGCTCACACCCTCGCCGGGATCCAGACAAGCGCTCAGTTGGATGCTCTACCGCCACCCTCTGCTCTGGATCATTATTTCTGAGTTAAGGGAGACTTCAATTCAACAGTCACAACATCCACTAGGGACTCAGTCGCCTCCTGCCTCCCATTAAAGCCAGGAACTGCTCTAAAGGGAAAAGACAAGAGAGGCAGCTTCCACACCCTAGAGCCGCCACAAATTGGCGCTGCCCGGGAGGCGGGGGCCGCCCCGCCGCGGGACGCCAGGAAGACCCGGGCCCGCGCGGCCTCCTCGGCGTCCTCAGCGGGCCCAGCGTGCGGCGAGACCCGTTCCATCCACGCCGAAGGGCTCCCTCTCTTCGGCCACGACCCCGGGGTCTCCTGGCCTGCCACAGCCCCCCAACTTGGGTCCCGACCCCCGGGCCCCGGCACCTCGGCCCGCCATTCAGCCCGCGCGCACGGCTGGCTCTTACCAGGTCGATGTGAGAGAAGCCGGTGAGCACGAGGTTCTTGAGGAGCTCGCAGCCAATGCCGCCCGCGCCCACCACCAGCACCCGGCCCCCAGCCACGGCCTCGGCCAGCTCCCGGGGAAGACCCCGCGACAGAGCCATGGCGGGACGACCACGAGCAGCGACGGAGGCGGAGGCGGGAGAACTGAGCCGCAGCCGGAAGCGGGTGGGGGAAGGGCGGCCCGGCTTCCGTTCCTGCGCACTGCGGCCGCCAGTCGGCGCCAGGCGCGGGCGGCCTGGGTCTCCGGGCGGACTGTGAGCAGAAGGCCTCTCGCACCTGGGGCTGTACTCCTGCCTAGTCGTGCTTTTCACTGACGACCGCAGACCCGCCATCAGGCTCAACAAGAAGCCTAAGGGTCTCCTTGTAGCCTGGGGTTTGAACTTCCAGCCAAGGTTTCCTTACACGTTGTAAAACAAATGCCCCTATATGTAAAGAGCTCTTAACGAATTAAGAAGAAAACAAATGTCACCCAAACAATATAGGTAAAAGATGTGAACAGGCACTGACAAATAGACAATATAGTCAATAACCACATTCAAATTTAATCAAAGAAATACAAAATTGTGTTTAAATTATTTTCACCTAGTAAAGCTGCAAAAAGAGAGGGGGATTGGAGGGCTGGATGAAAAAGGTGAAAGGATTAAGAATTACAAATTGGCAGTTACATAATTGTCACAGGGATGTAAAATACAGCATAGGGAATATAGTCAATAATATTGTAATAACTGTATGGTGTCAGATGGATACTGGACTTGGGGGGGATCACTTCATAAGGTACATAAATATCTAATCACTATGTTGTACACTTGAAACGAATACAATATTATATGTCAACTGTAACTGAAAAAATTTTTTAAAGGCATAAAGAAAAAGTGTAACACCCTGTGTTGTCAAAGGCTAGGAAAACAAGCACTCCCATACACTACAGATACGGATTCTACAGCAAAGCTTTTCTAGAGGGTGTTAAGAGATAAACTGAGGCATGTTAAAAACTTGAAGACTGTGTTCAAGCAAAAATCGATTTGAATCAGGCAGCACCCAATCTAGCAGACAGAAAGGAGTTCCGAAAGACTTTTATAGGCAGAAGGGAGGGGGAACAAGAAGGTTATACAAGGCAAAAAATGGGTTGGTTGTTGCAAAGTCACTCTCCTTTTTGGGATGATGGGTCATCAGGCAGGTTACCTAACCAGTGCCGATCATGTGATTCCTGACTGACTGTTTTAAGATTCCATTTCTGGGAGATCCAAAACTATAATTAAGTCTCAATTTGATGATGGGGGCTTAGTATAAGCGACTCCATTTGGGCCTGTTTTTGTTTTTTTTAACAAAGGTAATTTAGAAATATGATTCAAAACCCTACAATTGTCAGTAACCACAAGATGGCCATGGGGTTTTGAAAATTAATTTGGGGAATGTAATCAATAATGTTGTAAAGATTTTGTAGGGTATCCAATGGACACGTGTCTCATTAGGGAGACCACCTCAGGGATGATGTAGATGCCTGATCACTGCGCTGTACACCTGAAGCTGAAGCTGAAGAATAATGAATGTCAACTACAAGCTTATGTGTGTGTGTGTGTGTGTGTGTGTGTGTGTGTGTGTGTGTGTGTATATGTATATACTTATAAGAAGTGGACTACAGCATTAGGAACAGAGACAGTGGAAATGTAATGGCTCTGTGCGATGTCAGTGGATGGGGGGAGGAGGGTTCACACAGTGTGAGGGATATAAATGATAAATGTCTAAGTATTACTTTGTCTTGTGCACCTGAAACTAAAAAAAAAAAAAAAACACACCCTACAATTGTACATAGCTTGACTCATTCATTCCAATTCAAAGAATTTGTCCTATGGCAGTTATCACTGATTTAAAAAAAAAAAAGTCTTAGCCATAGGGATGTCCATTACAAGAACAAAAAATGGAAAAAACAAATAGCACGGGGAAGCCAGTTAGCTCAGTTGATTAGAGCGTGGTGCTGATAACACCAAGGTTGCTGGTTGGATCCCTTCATGGGCCACTGTGAGCTGTACCTTCCTTAAAAAAAAAAAAAAAGGCCAAAAAGTCACATATTTGCATATTTTAAAAAAGTACTTTGCAGCAATTACAAATTATGTCATGGGCAAATATTGATGGGGCATATGCTTTCAATGTTAAATGAAAAAGACACAAAACCATTTGTATGATTACATTTTGTAAAAACAAAAGCAAAAAAATATATGTTAAAATCAAAAGCAAATGGAGACCAACCTTGGAGTTTCCCTGAGCAAATAAAACCAGTTTAGTCATTATTTTAGTTTAATTACCCATCACTGTGAAGACACTACGTTCTCACCGTATAAGCTTCTTTGTAACAGTATACCCGAGACTCATTCCATATTTTGGCCTGAGTGCTCCCAGCTTGCAAACTTTTTGGTGTGTGCACAATACATTTTTATCAATTACTACTTCAGTGATTCATTAGTTTTACTTTGGCTATTTCTGAACCTTTGACATTTAAAAAACAAGAAGAAAACCAGTGCCCACAGGCAGGTAAGCTAGCAGGCAGTCAAGGTCTCCTGTCGTCTTGGGACACTGTGTACTTGGGAGCAGGTTTGCAGGGCCCACCAAATGATTTCTCCCAGGGCACACTCTTTGTTTTGCTGTATCTATATAATCTTGCTTCTTCTCTGCCTGCGTGCGGAACACTACTCCTCCAGCCAGCCGCCCCCAAAGGCTCTCCCGGGTCTGTAAGTCTCAATAAACCTATGTCTCGCACTCAGCCACCGTGTGTGTTCTTTGGGCTTGTGACTTCTCACGCACAAATCTTGGAACAATTCGGCCTCAGTCTGAAACAGTTATTATTTTTGTGTATTTGTGTGTGGTAGAACTGTGGATAATTTGTATTTCTTCTTTAGACTTTTATGTATTTCTCAGATTCTCATGCTCCTCAAAGAAAATGTTAATTTGAAAATCAGAAAAAAAATATTATCCAACCATTGAAAAGAAAAGATAATGATGTGATAGAGGTGCTAAATATCGTTACAATGGCAATCATATTAACAACATATCCCCCTATGAAATGAATACATCGTATACCTTAAATATACACGATATTATATGACAAATAGACTCAATTTAAAAAGTTAGAAGAAAAAAGGGAGAGATGGAAAACAGAGAAAAATGCTTTTGACTTCTGTGGTCTTTGTCATCAGCTACTTGGTTCACCAACCACACACCAAGCTGGTCCATGAGAATACTTAGGCTGCTGCCCTGATGCATGAGGTGAAGGAAGTGTCAGAATGCTCAATAAGGGTGGGGGGCACCCCTGCATAGTGGGCTGCTGATGTCCCTTTCCTCCCATTGGGCTGGCTCTCACAAAGGCCCCACCCTGGCAGCTAAACCTAACAGAGGCCCTCCAGAGAAAGCTGACTTTACTTCTCTTGCTAGACACTCAGTGAACGGGAGCCACCTTCCTTGGCTTCTTCTCTCCTGCCTCCGTCTTCTTCACCGGGGCCTACATTGGGCTCTGAAGGCCGTTGCGTGTGTGTTTGTGTGTGTTAAGTGTAAAATGCTTGCCCATCAAATTCAAATAGGATACAAGTGCAGGAAGTAAAAACTGAAAATCAAGCAGGTCAAGTTTTACATTTAAGTGGGTTTATATTGGACTTATTTTCTCATCTTTCTGCCTTAACAATGTATAACCTTACCCTTGTTTACTGTGCTTTGCCTGATAACCTCTCATTAACTGGCTGCCCCCTCAACTCCCAACATCTTTTGTCTTTAGCTGAAGAAGGTATTTAAGGTGATGGCTTAGACCATTTCTGGCACTTACATAGTTTTCCTGGGTCTCTCATGTGTACAGGAGGTATATAGGTGTCATTAAGCTCCAATGTTTTTCTCCTGTTAATCTTTAAATTATGGGTGGAGAAGGAGTGTCTCAGCCAAGAACCTAGAAGGGCAAAAGGGAAAATTATTTTTCCTCCTCTACAAAGCCCAGCATGCCTCAAAAGCCTCCGTGACCAAACCTTGTTTGTACATAGCCAGCCACTTTCCCTCAGGTGCCCTGGGGACAGAATCAGGTGAGGTTCTCATCAGACACACACTGTTCAGGAAACCCCCACGTCATGATGATCTGAGCCTAATGTGATATTTACCAGAGGAGCAGATCAAATTGTTTATACCCAGTGTCCTCATCTATTGGTTGGATAAAAAGGCAAAATAGAAGATGCGTACATCTTTTATATTGATGGGTACAGAATAGTTAATAATTAACATTTACAGCACATAGAGATGGTCTTCAAGGAACATGGTAACAATGAGGGCTTCTGTGCTCTGGTGCCAGTGGTTGTGCCTTAAGCGGTCTGGAAAAGATTATTCTGACATTTCAAAGGTATGTCATCTTAGATGCAAAAAGACAACAGACAGGCTTAACCTTTTCATGGCGTTGATTTCACATTTGCTCCCCAAAATGTGTCCAAAATCCACAGAAAATAATTATAATATTTGTATTTTTAAGTAATTACAATTAAGGTGCTACATTAAAATAAATGATTAAAGTATAAAAACTTCCTATTGTTATTCATTCTTGAAAAACACAAAAATATAGAAAAATGTACATCTGCTTTCCTAAACTTCCTTTCTAGAACACTGAGCTCCTGGGGTAAAGTTGAACACCACAGTCAGCAGCATGGAAATATCATTCGACTACTGATGAATGTCGCAGCGAAAATGTTAAGGTAAAGAGTGACCTTTGTCAAGGAAGCTACAGGCCTAGGACATGACGACCGGCCATGACCCGCTTTTAGTTAGGAATTTTTAGGTTCAGACCATCCTATGTGGTTACTTTCGGTCTCTGAGTTTGTAAGGCCCGCCATGCAGGCCTGACCTGAGCTTGTCAGGTTTAGTATGTGGCCCCTTTTTGTCCACAGGAGGAATGGGTGAGGGCGGGGAGCCTGAAACAGCGGGAGAAAGTTGATGGCTTGATCTGTCAGCATCCAGGGACGGCGACAGAGTGCAGTGACGTGCAGGAGCAGCACGGGCACAGGGGGCCGACTGCTGGCTACGGCCTTCAGCGGCTCTCCCTCCTAGAATGCGCACCAAGCCACCTGTGCAGAGAACACCTGCCCTTTGGGTGGCAGAGGAGACACGTTCCGAGCTGCCACTGGAGAAAGGCCACTGACTCTGGAAAGGTCGACCAGCCCACGGCCAGAAGGTTCTAACTCTCACTTCAGTCCCAGCACAGGCGCCAAAAAGCAGAAAGACCACCACTCAAAAACAAGAGTGAATAACTTGTGAGTCAAAACGAAGTTAAAAACACAAACTTGGACTTTAAAATTTGTTTTAATTTATATAAATAAAGGGAAACGCTCTATTTAAATAACAATTCATCTGGGTCTTCTTGTACAATACAAAATTCTTCCATGGGAGTCTGCTGATTTTGAGGCCAGCAACTCTTCTCACATGTGTAAATTAGAACTGTTCCAAATTCCGCAGAAAGACCTGAAAAATATAACATATTCAGGATTCCAGCAAAGAGAAAGTGTTATTTATGAGATACACTCAGTATTTGAGTTTACTTAGTAGACAGAGCCCAGATCCTGGAGCAAGACTGCGTGGGTTCATATTCCAGCTCTACAACCCTAAGCAAGTGACTTCGCCTCTCTGTAATAATGACTGTATCCATCCTGATGATAGCTTGTTGGGAGGGGGATGAAATAAACTGATCTATGTAAGATACTTAAAACAGAGTCTGGCACATCTTATGTGTTCACTGTAAAACAAAGAGGTAAAGAAATTAGACGACAATAGAAGGGAAGGAGAAAGATGGCTCAACATCAGGATAACTCGCTATAGGAAGTGTCCCTACAGGGAGTAGTTTTCTAGAAAAGATTACTCTGACACTTCAAAGATATGTTATCTTAAATGCAACAAGACAAAACTTAACAAATTTTACCTTACAAGCTGAAAAAAACAATTATGTAAAGCAAAAACAGTGCTCACTAGCTTTCGTTCACGATACAGTCATACTCTTTCCTACAATATGTGACCACTGATGACGAAAAGCTGATTTAACAGGAAAATATACTTTAAAAATAAATTAAAATCTCAACAAATCTTCATTACAACTGTCTAGACTATCTGACACTGAAAATCATTTAAAAATATTATCCCACTAACCGTACGCACTATCTCCAAGAAAGGATTCACACACGAAACAGAAAATAAATACTAAGAGATTATAGAAATTTATGGATGGATGAAGCCATGAAGAATGGTACCAAGAAAACATGGGCAACGAGAAGTCCCACCAATATCAGAACAGGAAGACAGGACAATAGGATGAGACGGGTAACTGGTTTGAAGAAGCCACGGAAAACAATTTTTTTAAAATGTAGTATACCTGAAACTAATTAAAAAAAAAAGTGTATAGAAAAAACAAACAAAACATCTACAAGATAATAAAAAAAATGTAGTTAAAGATAATGGAAAGAAAATGATCAAAGACTGAACAAAGAAGGCCAAAATAGAGCTGATTTGGGAGAAACAACCTGGTGAATTTGAAATAATTCCTAACAAGAATGTGCAACAGGCAGTTTGCAGAGGACAGAAGAAGGCTGGAGCCTCAGAACTAGTAACCACCAGGATAGAAGAAGGCGGTGCAAGAACTCCAATGGAATAAAATACCAAGTACCTGAGGACTGTACATGAGGCCTGAGCCCAGAGACCTGTCACAGGTGGGGAGTGAGGAAGGGGTAGGAGAAAGAGGAAACATGGAGGTCAAAAGAGCCTCATTACACATCTAAAGAAAAATATCAGAAACCAAAAGGAACAGAAAGGACAGGTGAAACCTAATTACAGGTAGAAAGGGAAGGCTTGAGAGAATCTCAGTGAATGCAGAGGTAAAGCGAAAAGAGGTTAACATGGATATGAGAGGAGAAAGGAGACTAAAGAAACTGGTGTTGGTTCAGTAGAAAAGCTACAAATACAACAACAACAAAAAAGATACTCAGAAATAAAAAGGAAGAAAAACTAAATATGTAGGTCCAAAAACCAGTCTTGTCCCACAATAAAGGAAGTATATATAACAATGGGACAGCAAGACATAACTATTCAGTGACTGGACTTCACTAATAGAGAAAATTCTACAGGCATCCTAACATAAATGTTAGTTACAATGGGGGAAAACAGGCCACCCTCAGACTTCTACATAGCAACATTCAGTGCTAAAAAGATATCTAGACAAAAGTGAAAGATGTCAGGGCTTTTCAGAAAAATCTTCTCAGTGAGACCAGCCACGGGAGATGACAAGAGGCAACAAATAAAAGGGCCAGCGGTGCTCTTACTGTAAGATGACAGCATGGGGTCTACCATGTTCTGAAGAAAGAAAGTGGGGCGTAAGAATTTTATACACAGGTTGTCCTTCAAATACCAAGGTAGACTAGCACACACATTCTGAAATAACAACAACCCCTATGAGTCCTCCTGGAGGCTATTACTTGACAGAACCTAGCTGCCAATAACAAATCAAAATAAAGGACTGAGGTATGGTCAAGATAAAATGTTGAGAGTGATAGGAGCACTGAAATCATTTAAACATAGAACTAAGGCTAAAAAGCTGGAGAATTATGGTTAAGAATGCAGACTTGCAAACTTGGATAAAGTAAGAATGATACTACAATATTTGGAGGCAGAGTAGGGTATAAATTTCCGTATCTATTATAGTAAGGAGCCACATGCACACTACCTAAAATTGAAACATGGAATGAATGTAATTCTCCTAATTTCCGAAGGAGCTTTTAGAAACTAGGGCCTCTTGAGTGAAGAACCCATTACCTAACGTCCAGCAGCCACTTAACTTACACTTTGTTTTCCTTATGTTAAATTTGTATAAATGTATTCTAATATTTTTAATTAGTATGTACTGAATTTTTCTGCTTTTAGAAAAAAATTTTTCATGCCATCCGACCATCCATCTAACTTTCCATCTGTATTTGTCAGGAATAATGACTGAAATGATGCTTACTGGGCCGGCCCGGTGGCTCAGGTAGTTGGAGTGCCATGCTCCTAATGTTCAGGTCGCCGGTTTGATTCCCACATGGGCCAGTGAGCTGTAATTCTCCTAATTTCCGAAGCAGCTAAATTCCCTTTACAGCTAAGACTGTGAACAACAGCTCTCCATGGGCTACTGTGTGCTGCCATAAGTGGTCGGTGGCCGGAAGCCAGCATGAGCTGCCGTGGGCGGCAGTGTGCTCCCCTGAGTGGCCGGCAGCTGGCGAGAGCTGGCAAGAGCTGCCGTGAGCAGCTGACCAACGACTGGCAACCCACTGCCTCAGCCGGGGGTAGCGCAAGGCCCATAATACCAGCATGGGCCAGGGAGCCGTGTCCTACACAACTAGACTGAGAAATAACGGCTTGAATCAGAGTGGGGAGGGAGGCAGAAGAAAGTGGGGGAGAGCAGTACAGTGTGTTCTCATCCACCTTATTCCCTGGATCTGGCACCATGCGACTTCTGGCCATTCCCCAAAGTCAGAATGATTCAGGACATGAAGGCAGCCATGACAGCACAACTAAAGACACTCACGAAAGAGGACTGCCAGAACTGCTTCAGAAAGTGGCAAGAACAATGGGATAAGTGTGTTCAAAGTGAGGGGGAGTATTTTGAGGCGGATTAATGGCAATGTGTCTTTTACTATAATAAATTTTTAAAATTTAAACATTCACCATATTGTTTGATCACATATAGTTGATTATATGTCAATTACATCTTAATAAATCTATTTGCAAAAAATTCTAGTATGCTGACATAGAAAAAATTCTCCAATTATATGAGAAAGAAACAAAGGCTATAAGACCGAATGCACATTTTTGTCCAAAAAAATGTTTTACATGTATATTCATGTGTGTATACATAAAACATGTTTACAGAAAAGTATAGAAAAATAAACTCTCCACTAAAAAAGTTCCCTCTAGTAACTGACATTAAGGCCTTTACTTCTTACTGCACACACTTCTGCACTGCTTGACTCTTGCTTCACATGTGTAACATTATAAAAACTTTTCATTTTCCTTTAAAAAATTCTAAAAATAAGGACTATGAAATGATAATTATAATCACGTAAAAGTTATTTTTAGAAGAGTAATAAATTTTCATTATAAAATAATGTGATGAAAATAGTTTTAAGGACAGAAAATGGTGTGGCTTAAATTAACGAAAACGCTATCAGTGTTTGCGTTCGATTACCTGGTTGGCTTATAAATTTCCTTAAAATAATTTCAATTTCCCACATTTTCTGTAATATGCTTATATTTTATAAGTAAACAAAAATGAAGTAGTCTTTCATTTAAACATAATTCCAAATTAGTGCCAGAAATTCACAAACTCAAATTAATAAAGGGCTTATTACCTAAATCAGCACTTCTCAGTATGCTGACCAGCGCTGGCATAAGCTGAAACTCAAATGTCCTTTGGGCTCCACAGTGGGTGCAGGCTGGGAGCTCAGTGGCTTCTGATGTAGGACAGGTCAAAAAAAGTGGTTCTCCATTCCAGGAATACCTAAGACAAGGAAACAAAGAACAGAGTCGGGACCACATACAAGTCACAGTCCAACATCTAAGACCATGCTTTGCAAACTTTCTTTCTTGCAGAGTACCGGGAGTAAACCAGAGAAAAAGAAAATCCAAAGGCCCAAAACACTTATCAATGCTTGATTCAAAGTCTGGATGAGGGCACTAAAGCCAACATGGAATGGAATCTAAAACTGCCACAAAGCCCAACTGCAAATCAAATGAACTCAAACCACCACAGCACTGACACGCCCTCTAAGGAGTAAATATTTACTTCGGTATCCATCTCTCTTCAACATACAATTTCTGGTAAACAATTTTTTAAAAAGTTATTAGATATAAAAAGCAGAAGGAAAGTCCATAAGAAAAGTCCATACAAGAAGACCCACAGAGAAGATGATGGCATTATCAGACAAAGACTTTAAAATACCAATAATAAACATGTAAAAGAATCTAGTGGAAAGGTGAACAGGCATAAACAGACGAGGAATTTAGCACAGAAATGGAAACTATAAGAGACTGAAACAGAAGTGTGATAACAGAAATAAAGAACTTCATTCGATAAAAGTTAACAGCAGACTGGAAATAACAAACAAATCTGTGAATGTGAGGAAAGTAGAAGAAATATCCAAAATGAAACAAAAAGTGAAATATTGAAAAAACAAGAACAGGAACACTTAAAAACCATGGGACAATTCCAAATAGTCTAACTACAATTAATTGGAGTCCTAGAAGGAAGATATCAATGAAAAGACATCAACCCACAAATCCTAAAAGCTCAGCAAATCCCAAACAGGATAAATTAAAACATACATATACTAACGTACATAAAGTACACATACATACAGAACAACGCCAATAAGAATTACAGCTAATTTCTAATAGAAACAATAAAGGCAAGACAACAAAAATCTCTTCAGTGCTGAAAAAAAAAAGTAAAAACTACGATTTATAGCCAATGAAAATGTCCATTAAAAGAAATATTAATAAACACATTTTTAGAAAGACAACCTGAGAGACTGTCTCCAACAAATGCACTTCAAACAAATAATTAAAGGGGCAGCTGGATGGCTCAGGTGGTTAGAGCGTGAGCTCTTAACAAGGTTGCTGGTTCGATTCCCACATGAGCCAGTGAGCTGTGCCCTCCACAACTAGACAGAAAACAACAGCTTGAGCTTGGAGCTGAGCCGCTGGTGGGCGGCCAGTTTGCTCAGGGGTTGGAGCGTGGTGCTCATAACACCAAGGTCACTGGTTCGAGTCCCACATGGGCCAGTGAGCTGCGCCCTCCACAAGTAGATTGGAAAAAAACAACAATGACTTGACATCCTGGAAAAACACAGTTTCCCCAATATTCCCCAATAAAAAATAAATAAATAAATTAAAAGTAGTTCTTCAAGCTGAAGGGAAAACCAGATGGAAGCTCAGATCTACATGAAGGAATGGAGAGCACCAAAAGGGTTAACAGGCGAATAAATATAGAAGATCTTCAGATAGTTATTTTTACTTCATTATATATATACAGAAGGTGCCAAAATAATGTATACACATTTTAAAAAAGGAAAAAACTGTATTAAAATTGTAATACTCAATATACACCCATAACAAAAGATGAATACAAGTCACATTTGACTTCTGCAATTACAAGAGGCGCTCGAAATGGTTACCATCAGCGCCCAGACACTTCTGATTACAGCGAACTATTGCTTGAGCATAGATTGTAACATTTCTTAAAATGTGAACACATTTTTTTTGGCACCCCCGGTATACAATAGTTTTCCTTAAAAACTTGATTGTTTCGAGCAAAAACAATAATGTGTTATGGGGTATACAGCATATATGGAAGTGGATATATGAAAACAAGATCACAAAGATGGGGAAGGTAATGAGAATCTGTAGATGGTTCTTAGTTCATAAAGTAGTAAATGACTATGTGAAGTTAGACGGCAATAACTCAGAGATGTACATTATAATCACTGAAGCAAACACTAAAAAGGCAATAGCTATTACGGAAAGTCACGAAAGGAGATAAAATCATGAACTAAAAATACTCAATTCACTGCAAAAGTTAAACATAAAGGAAAAGAGAGGCAAAAAAAAGTAAAAGGGGAAAAAGCCAATACCAAAATGATAAAATTAATCCAACACCACCAATAATTACATTAAATGGACAAAAACTCCGTTTAAGGGGCAGACAGCTGTATTTTAAAAAAGGCAAGACCCATATATTAAGCTGTTTAAGAAAAACATTGCAGACAGCACCTCACATCTGTTAGAATGGCTATTATTAAAAAGACAAGAAATAACAACTGTCAGCAAGGATGTGAGGAAAAGGAACACTTGTGTACTACTGTTGGTAGGATTGCAAATTGGTGTAGCCACTATGGAAAACAGTATGGGAGTCCCTCAAAAAATTAAAAATAGATCTACTGTATCATCCAGCAATTCCACTTCTGGATATTTATCCAAAGAAAATGAAAACACTAACTCAAAAAGATACATGCACCCCCACCCCATGTTCACTACAACATTTATATTAGCCAAGATACGTAAACAATGTAAGTATCCATCTCTGAATGAATGGACAAAGAAACTGTACTCAGTGTACTTTAATATTTGTAGATTTAGCTCTTTTTTCATCTAGAGGAAATTTCCTGTTCATCTTTGAATATTGTTTTTGATCCATTTGTTGGGTTCTCTATTTTGGACACCAATGTTATCCTTACAGTAATTATCTTTATCAGTCTTCCACAGACATCTTCTGATCGCTTGTCTTTTTTTCTGCATTCATTGGATTATCTCAAGTCTTCCTCCACAGCGGTACTGTGATTTTTAGCCAAGTCTATTATGATCCTTATTTCTAAATTTATTAGATATATCATATTGTGTGGCTCCGTTTCCTTAACAACTCAATTTCCCTTAGCATCTCATAGTTACTTTATTTTCTCACCTTGAGCTCTTGGTTTTATTAAATTCATTCTCCTGTATTTTGTAAATCTGCTGGGAATTCCTAGATTATGTGTTCTTCCAGCCACAGTTCTCAGCTCATTTTTGCACGTACTATTTATTTCTTGAATTTTATTGCCACAATAGGATGGTGTGGGTGGTATGCCACTTTCCATCCAGCTCATGCCTACAGGGGGGCAACTCTGTTTAGACCATCCATTTGTTCCAAAACGGTGAATGAGGTTTCTTACTGATTTCCTGTCAATCTCCTATCTGAGGTCTGTTCTTTTCTTCTCCTTCTCCAAGCATAGTGGTCAGTTCCTCTACTTGTGCTTTGCACAAGTTATATACTTTCCTCACTGTCAAAGACTTTACAGATATCAGGTAATTCAGTAGACTCTTGTCCTAAGATCATGAAGAATTCCTAAACATACCAATACTACTGAGATCCTAACAGATCCCTTCCTCCCTAAAAATGCAGAATAGATTTCAAACAGAAGTTAGCATTTATGTATGTTTTACAGAGCATTTTCACTCATCACCTCATTTGATTCTCATAGGAATCCTACGACATAGGTAGTTGTAGCATCCTCCTTATTTTAGAGATGAGGCACTGAGGATAACAAGGTTAAGTGACTTGCCCAAGGAGTCACAACTAGAAATGGAAGACCTAGGCCTTGAACTCCAAGGCCTCAGATTCAATTTCCTATGAGCCCTTGTTACTACAAAAGTAATGTCTTTAATTATGAAACTTGTTAAGGTAAAATGTACGAGGGAAATAAAGTAAAAACTATTCTAAATATCAAAGATTTAATTATAAAGATATGAATCAAATGGACTCACTCTGTAGTCCAAAAAAACCCCACAAAAAACAAAATCAAGACTCCTGCATGCCAGATGACAGCCTCCTAAAACCCCATCTCCAAAACAGTATCTGCATCATCCAACTTCACCAGCCAGCAGCTCAAAACCACCGTTGTTGTCTTCCAATCTTTCACTCTTATATCCATGGTCACCAAGACCTGTCATTATACAAATATCCCTGAAATTTACTCCTCCTTCCCATATCCTCTGCCTTCATCCAAACCCTTTCACCATCACTCTCCCGGATTCCTTTTGTCTAATCTCAGAGTGATCACACACCTCCCTGGCACCACTGGCCATGTAATAAAGTATAAATTCTTTAGCAGGAAATGGGTTGAAAACATACCAGATGAGCACCCAATCCATGCCAATACTAGATACCAAGTATGTCGAGCACCCAGTCTGGCAAGGAAGAAAGACAACAAGGGAGTGTGTCCTAAAGGAGGTCAAGGCATGGAGCTGTAGGAGCAGAGGGGCACGGACAGTCTTTCAATCAAGCTGTGTCACTTCAGACCCCATGGTGTCCAGCTCAACGAATTGCCCCTGCCCCACCATTAGGCACATGGCGGCCTTTTTCCTTAGTTGGTGATCCCTCTGTGACTTGGAGCATCCTTGCCCTTTAGTCCCTCCAGCAGGGCTCAGGGCCTAAGTCCGTCTCTCCAGCATGAAGCCTTCCATGATGCAGCCAGGCACAGGGCTTTCATCCCTCCTCTGTGTCTCCTGCATACTTGTTCCCAGCTCCACTGGGCACCTGTCACAGCACAGTGTTGGCTGCCTCCCTGACCAGACAAGGTATTTTTGTGGCCAGCATCGGGCAGTGATTACTGGTCCTTCTTTCACCCAGCACACAATAACTCACCCCTTTGGCATCAGGGGCAGTGGTTACTGGTTCTTCTTTCACCCAGCACACAATAACTCACCCCTTTAGCATCAGGGGCAGTGGTTACTGGTCCTCCTCTCACCCAGCACACAATAACTCACCCCTTTAGCATCAGGGGCTCACTGCGGGCATGAGTCTCACTGGTGAAGAGGTCCCTCCAGGGAGTGGTCTCTAGCTGAGAATCACTGCCACTAATGAGGTGCCACATGCTTAAAAATGTTTGTTTAACCTGAAAATTCTGTTGAAGATATCATAATTTGGGCCTGTTTCCATGTGTATTATGAGATCTCTAGTTGCCATTCTTAATTAAAACAAGGAGAAACAAAATAAACTGGATTTTCACCAGTAAAATTAGGATGCAGGAATCAAGAGTAAAGTTTGAATTGGTACTAAGTAGTAAAATCTATAGTCTAACGCTATATATCAAGAACCTTTAAGCTTCAAACGTTTGATCCTGAATTTCACTTCTAGAACTAGATTATGGGGGAATCATAAAAAAATTCTAAGATTTATGAAAGATAGGTAATGCAACACTTAAACTCCGCAAAACTGAAAGAAATTGGATGGGCGCTCTTACATACCCAATGATATATTCATAAGCAAAGTCAAACAACAAACAAATCAAGAAAATTACTCACAATAAAGAGCTAATCTCCCTAACATACAAAGAGTTCCTAAAAATCAAAAGGACCAAGAACTTACGGAAAAATGGATAAAGGATATAGATAGAAATAATTCAAACACATAGAGAAAGGTGCTAATAATAAGAAACTAAAGCAAAGTAAAATTACACCAAGACGCCCTTTTCACCTTGAAGTAGGAGAAATACAAAAGCATGAAGCTCACATCATTGGCAAGGCTATAGGGAAACAGGCTTTTACACATTGACAGTAGGAATTAAAGTTGACATAGCGCCAGGAGGAATTCAAGTTCTATGGGAGTCACTTTGGTGCTATCAAAGTTACAACTGCATCAGCCTTTTGCTTCACTATGCCACTTCAGGGACTGTATCCTACAGATGTACTTGCACACATGCATGATACCACAGGTGCAAGACTGTTCATTAGCATAATTTGTAATAGCAAAAGTTTGGAAGCAACATTAAATGTCCATCAAGGAAAGTGAACAAGGGACTACAGTACTATAAAGCTTTTATAAAAAAATAAAATTTTCAATGTACTAAAAAGATGTAGTCCTCCTAGAAACAGCTGAGTTAAAAAAGCAGAATACAGAATGTGCCTAGAATGTTTCCTTTTGTGTAAAAAAAAGGAATATGTAACTACATTTGCTTACATATGCATAAAGAAACTGTGTAACACACATAGGAAACTAACAACAGTGGTTACCTCAGTAGACTGGGAATATTAGGAAAGGAATTATTTTATTGTATTTATACATGTATGCATACATATATATTTTTGAACGTTAGAAATACATAACCTACTAAAAATTTAAGCTTTTTAAAAAAAGCAGAGAAAACATTTAAGAATTTTTAACATATAAGAAAACCCTCAATACCAATTGTTTATTGAAAAAAAGAAAAGTTATAAATACTCTATGAAACCAAGTATGTTTTCTTTTTTAAATACACAATACCTACCTACATGTATGCATCCCAATTTATAAAAAAATAAGCGAATGTAATATACTAAAATCTTAGCCTCTCAGTCTGGGGAATATTGTAGATTTTGGTTAACTCATTATACTTTCCTGTGTTTTCCAAACGAACATGTATTACTTTTATAATCAAGAGAAACAATAGAAGAAAATGTGCCTTTACCTCAAAATCTGCTCCTGACAAGCAGCAATTCTCTTCATGAATTTGTAAAATATCTTGTCTCCACTTTTAATTACGGTCTTCTCATATTTTTCACTACCATCACTAGGAAGACTGAAAAGAGAAGCAGAAAATACTTCTGAGTCTCTATATCCAGAGAGTTAAAATACTTAGAAAACAGGATAATTTTTTAAAATTTTACCAAAGTTAACATATGCACACAATTTAAATATCATAAATATAATACCTTATAATGTATACCAGTAATCCTCTGCCCACTATTCTCCCAAGCCCTGCTCCCTACCCATTTTCAACTCTGGGATAATTATTTGCAATTTAAAAAGTCATCATGCCTATTTCTTTCTCCATTGTAGAGAAAGACTCTCTCCATTTCTTTCTCCATTGTGGATTATTTTCAAACACCAACACATCTTGCTGCAACCCAACATTATTCTGAAAAAAGCTTATGAATGCAACAGCTCTGGTAAAGAACCAAATAATCTCTCTAAATTTCCTATTCTAATTCTACTATAATAGCAAAAATGATCATTCTTACATCTTTAGAGGGCTTTGGTTTATAAGGCCTTTCAAGACCCATTCTCTCGCTTGACTTTCAAAACCATCTCGTAAGACAGACAATAGCTATCAATATCATTCCCATTTTGCAGGTGATAACTGAGGCTGTGGAAGGGTCTATGAGGTCCTGGGCCAGTTCTCGAGTCAATAAACAAATGGCATTTTTCTAACTTACCTGTTTCAGCTATACATTCAAAAACAAAAAACAAAGTTAAAGAGATAGTGAACACATCTTCTTCTGTAAACACTTGACATCCCTAACTACTGTTTGTTCATTTTCTTAAGGGTCCTTATAAATAGGGCAAAGTGTTTTCAAGCTAACTCAAGGGCGACTGATAAAAATCCCCTTCTCTGCCTCACTTTCTCATCCAAGAGGAGTGAAACAGAAAGGTCCGACATACACAAGTTCTGCCTGCAAAAGTCTCCGCAGGTACTAGGGTGAAACCAAAGGGTCTGTACTGTGGCAGCTTCCTGATCAAGTCACCTCCCAACCTCAGCAATGCACATTCTCACCTTTGGGAAAGCATCTGGTCCACGTCAACTCCTTCTCTCTGTTGATATTCCCTCAGAAGGCTGTGAGCGTGATCTAGGCTGACAACATCCCTGTAATCGTCCTCGTCTACGACACAGATGTAGTAGGGTAGGAAGCGTGGCACCACAGAAGACAAGGCCACTCCTCCAGGAGGCACAGGAAGAGCAGCGCCCACGACAGAATCCTGCAGGTGGAGCTCTTGGAGCTGGGCAGTCCAGTCTCCGTCTTTGGCACCGTTAGAATTGTTTCCAAAATTCAAGGACAGCTGTGGTGAAGGCGCCTCCTCACTGTCACTTCCCCAGTCGTCTGCACCTTCACACCAATCCTCGGCTGCCAGGCCGTTTTCCTGTTTCTGGAAGAGTATCCCGTCAATGAGGTCCAAGCACACAGGTGATCTCACCTATTCCATTGGCCTTCCCATCCCTTCACCTTCCTGAGGGAGGCTTCACACCCGCCACTTCCAGTCTGGCACACTCTGATTCACTTCCTGGACCCCGTTTACTCAAAAAAATACTACAGGTGACAAATAGTGCCTTTCATTTTCAGGGGCACTGTGGCAGACGTAGCACAGGGGCTTCTTCAACCATCTGTTCCAAACTCTTTCAGCTGTGCTGCACGTATTGCAGAAGCTGGCAAGAAAGAACTACAGATCCCAGACTCCTGAGCTAAGGGTCCAGATATGATCAGGGGCTTGCTAATCAGGTCCACCAGACAGAGACACAAACTTGAGACAGAGTGAAGTGGAAAAAGAGGCCATGAAGCAAAACAGGCAGCCAGTCTGTAAATGAAGACAGAGCAAGGCTCTGGGGGCAACAATTCTGACAAGAGCAGCTTCCAGTTCACCAGACCACACCTCAACTTCCGGCCAGCACCAGAGGAGGCACAGTAACTCCTTGACAGGCCAATTCTGAGGTGTGGTTCTGGAGGTCATTCCTGGAATTGCCTCTTCCAGGCTATCTAATCAGGTAGCAAAAACCCAATTTTAAGTCTGTCTCACCTTTAAAAAGTCCAAGTGCTTTTCTATTATCTGCAGTTGAACCCTGACAAATATAAGTTGACACCACTACCATCTTTTTATTCCTGGTATTGTTAGTGATATGCCTGTCACACATTAAGAACTTAGCATATATACCAGGGGTGCCAAAAAAATATACACACATTTTAAGAGATGTTATCTATGCTCAAGCAGTAGTTCACCGTAATCAGAAGTGTCTGGACACTGACGGTAACCACTGTGAGCACCTCTTGTAATTGCAGAAATCAAACGTGACTTGTATTCTTACATTCATCTTTTGTTATTGGTATATATTGACTATTACGATTTTAATAGTTTTTCCCCTTTTTTTAACTTTTATTTATTTAAATGTGTTTTTTCAGGACCCATCAGCTCCAAGTCAAGTAGTTGTTTCAATCACAGTGGCCCATGTGGGGATGGAACCAGCAACCTTGTTGTTAAGAGCTAACCGGCCGCCCCCCAGTTTTTTCCTTTCTTAAAATGTGTACATTTTTTTGGCACTCTCTGTATATAAAACAACATTTACAGACAAACTGAGGCTCAATTTTGTTCTGCAGCTACCAACTTGCCTGATTTTTTGATTAACGCAAGATTTCCTCTTATTAAATGTGTTACATGCATATCACAGTAAGTCTATTTACTATAAACACATACCTGTATTACACCCAACCATGTATATGTACATACCCCTACTTTTCCCCAACAGAAAAATCGGTAAGCTATGGGCCTCAAGAGCTTCAGTGTATATTAAAACAACTGACAAAACCTTAAGGAAATAGCATTGTATGGTTCAGAAAAGGGCAAACAACATTCCAACGTACTTCAAAGAACACAGCTTAAAGTCTGTTTTAAGCGATATTCTGGAAAATACCCTCAACTTACAGCAAATCGTACCGTCAGTCACAACCGCTTTACCTGAGCGTCCGGCGCCTCTTTCTCGCGCATCTGCAGGCACTGGGAGCGGAACACCTTCCAGCTTCAGGGTAAGGATAAACGGCCGTGAGGGCTCCCTCCTGACTGCTAGCCGGCTGGCCAGCCCCGTCCCGGTACACCGGGAGCCGCACCCCGCTCCCGCCCACTCGGGATAAAATCCCGGGGTCAGCTCCCGAACTCCCCACCTACCTGCGCGCCCCGCCGCTGCTGCACCTGGGGAGGGGACAAGTGAACACGTGCAGTAGCCGATGAAACGGAGAACCTTCCAGCGGGCAGTACACCTGCACCACCAAGGCAAGCGACTGCTGGCAACGTTCACACACGGGCCTCGGCGCTGCTACGGTGGGCAGGGCGTCCTGAGGGTAGGGGAGGCTTTCAGACCCTGACTCTGCCCCGGGACCGCGCCCACTGCCTCACCCCGCAGCCCTCACTAGCACTCCCCGACACCGACTCGGGCGCCCCATCTCACCGGAAGACCTCCCAGCTTGCTAGCAGTCCAGGCGCCGGGTCCGGTGGGGCAGCCACGCACCATTGCGTCTCGAAGCCCGAGCAACACCGGCTTCCGAACTGCCGCCATGACGACGGCGCACCCACGTGAAAAGGCGAACTACGGCAGCCGAGATGGTGCCGCCCCCTGCGCACGCGCACCGCCTACACCGGCGTCGGCCCCGCCCCCTTAAGATCCTCCGGGGAAGACGATGTCTTGGAGTTTACTCCTGTCGTCACCTCAAAATCCGGGATCCCCAACCATTATTTGACTCCTAATGCGCTGTGGTAGGAAGTACGCACCCTCTACTAAGAAGTAGTCTTGCCATAAAGTCTTAACCTGAGATAAGCGGGATAATGGTTCTATCGTTAACAAGAAAAAAAACGAAGCCCTTAATTTTGGAGATACACTTCAAAATGCTTATAGATGTGGGAGTGACGGGTTAGCTCGGTTGGTTAGAGCATGGTGCCAACACCAAGGTTGCCGGTTCTATCCCGGGCATGGGCCATTATGAGCTGCAACCTCCTTAAAAAAACACACACGCGTTAAGTGAAATAGCTGTGATTTGCTAAAATATGATGGAGGTGGGAGCAGATGAAATAAAGCTGAGTTAATAATTGTTGGAATTTGGTATCAGGCACATGTAGACCTATTATACTATTTGACTTTTATGTTTGAAATTTTCCATAATAAAGTTTTTTAAATGCCTGTGGTACAACACAGATGAATTTCAAAACCATCGTACTAAGTGAAGGAAACCAGACACAAAAGGCTGCATTCCGGAAAAGGTGAACTTTAAAATCAGATCAATGTTCTCCAGGGTTTAGGGGGTAGGGATTGACCACAAAGGGCTGTCAGGAACTTTTTTGTTGTGTATCTCAATTGTGGTGGTTAGATGACTGCATACATTTGTGAAAACTGAGAACTATACATACACCAAGTGAATGAATTTTATACGTAAATTGTATCTCCATAAACTGGACTTTTAAAAAAAATGCCTGTTGCAAAAGCACGATTTCAGGCTTCATACTATAGCGTGCAAAGGAAATGAATGTTCTCAAGGACTGACACCTCAAAAGAGGACACAGGTGCTTCCCAATGTTTGGCTCCAGCCCCAGAGAAGGCCTGGAGATAAAAACCAGTTTACACCTGGTTTATCGCAGCCAATCTGATAGCTTTAAAAGGCACTATAAAGTCTGATCTTGGTGTTCACTTCAGGGCTAGCCAAAGAACTGGGTGACTTGGCAGATGTTTATTTTATTTGTTCCCCAGGATATATTTTTAAATTATAGCAAGAAGAAACAAACTTCAAAATTCTTATTGTTGCTAACACAGCAAGACTAACAGTTACTGAGCGGTCTCCAACATGAGTCATCTGTTTACATCATGACACTACCTCTTGATTGAAGTGTGATTGCAGGATGAAGGTTTATTACTTAAAGTAAATTTTCAAGATATTAATTGCTGCTACATTCTGGAATTCCAGAGGCAATTCCACATCAAAGTTTACACTGCCATCGTCATGGAGTCCCTGAAACAATGTAACAAAAAACTGCCTATATGTGTGAGATTTGAAGTATCTGACTTAACTCATGATTTTATAGGGTTTGGACCTCCTGACAAACACATAAATCAGTAAGTTGTGATGTGTGTATGCGGAAGTACAAAATAAAGATACTGAAAGCTGCTTCAATCTCACACTGAAGTGCTATCTGTGATCGTCAATTTTACTGAGCTAAGGGATGCCCAGACAGCTGGCAAAATCATTTCTGGGATTGTCTATGAGGGTGTTTCCAGAAGAGAAGAGCATTTGAATCAGACTGAGTAAAGAAGATTGCCCTCACCAATGTGGCTGGGCATCGTCCAATTCACTGAGGGCTGGAATCGGACAAAAGATGGAAGAAGGGCAAATTCTCTCTCCTTAAGTGGGGACATCCATTTTCTCCCACCCTTGGACATCTGAGCTCCTGGTTCTCAGGGCTTCAGATTCTGGGGTTTACACCAGTGTCTCCTCCCGTTCTTAGGCTTTCAGACTCAGACTGAGTTATACCCCTGGCTTTCTTGGTTCTTCAGCTTGCAGACAGCATATCATGGGACTTCTCAGCCTCCATAATCACAAGCCAATTCCCATAATAAATCTCCTCTTAAATACCTCTCTATATGCCCTATTGGTTCTGTTTCTCTGGAGCACTGTAATATACTGTTCAAGGCTTGCAACAACAGGCAGCCATGGAGCAAAAGAAATCTGCAAGTGATGACAGTGGCAGTCATGAGGGGCAGCAGAACAGGACAGGGCCAAGGGACATGTGGCCAACTGTCACGTGCCAGTTCCTCCTGCATAAGGGAAGACATGACACCTAGCAGCTGGCCAGCGGTCCCACTGCTAAGAGATCCTTCACGTGAAGCCAAGTTAGCCTGAGAGGATCTGCCACTTTGGATTTTCCTCCCAGTCTGCAGACTTTTTTTGTGTGCTTGCTCTTTTGTAATAGAGGAAGTGGCTCTAATGGGAAAAGACCTTCACTTTTAATCAGTTACATTAAGAAAGGAGGTGGGTCCACAGGGGGCTAAACAGAGCTCAACTATCAAAGAATATCTTTCCCTCTACAAAGATGGGGAGAGAAATGGGAATAAAAAGAAGAAACCCACTTCAACAGAAAGATGAGAAGTGCTGACAATTCTAAGTATCATTTTTTTTATCATTACTTCTTTTTAATTTACTATTTTTTTATTTTTATTTATTTATTGGGGAGCACTGTGTTTTTCTGGACCCATCAGCTCCAAGTCAAGTCGTTGTCTTCAATCTAGTCATGGAGGGCGCAGCTCACTGGCCCATGTGGGAATCGAACCAGTGACCCTGGTGCTATGAGCACTGCGCTCTAACCAACTGAGCAAACCGGCTGCACCTCTAAGTATCATTTTAAATAGATATTTGCACCTATATGGTCACTTTCTAGAATTAGGGTGTTTCTCACTTTGAGCCTTTGTGGGTACAGTTTGCCTTCTTATAGGGGGAAAAAAAATGAATCCTGGCTGTCCCTGTCTTAAGGAAGGCATGTGACCAAGCCACAGTACTGCTCAGAAGTGGGTGACCCAGAATAGGATAGGGTAAAGGCAGCCTGGATGACAGGGTCGAGGACAGCCGGTTCCCCGTCTGGATTCTGTATCCTGGTCAAGGGGGTAGGTCCTGAAAGCTCAGCCGCTAGCCTGTCCATCAGTTCTGCCCTTTGACTCTTTAAATAAAATTCCTTTTCTGCTCAATTGGCCAGAAATACTATTTAATATCTTCACTAGAAGATAAAAGGGTAGTTTGTTCAAAAATCCTTTTTTCAGGCCGGCCCCATGGCTCAGGCGGTTAGAGCTCCATGCTCCTAACTCCGAAAGTTGCTGGTTCAATTCCCACATGGGCCAGTGGGCTCTCAACCAAGGTTGCCAGTTCAATTCCTCGAGTCCCACAAGGGATGATGGGCAGCGCCCCCTGCAACTAAGATTGAACATGGCACCTTGAGCTGAGCTGCTGCTGAGCTCCTGGATGGCTCAGTTGGTTGGAGTGCGTCCTCTCAACCACAAGGTTGCTGGTTGGACTCCCGCAAAGGATGGTGGGCTGTGTCCCCTGCAACTAGCAACGGCAACTGGACCTGGAGCCGAGCTGCGCCCTCCACAACTAAGACTAAAAGGACAACTTGAAGCTGAAAGGCACCCTCCAAAACTAAGATTGAAAGGACAACAATTTGACTTGGAAAAAAGTCCTGGAAGTACACACTATTCCCCAATAAAGTCCTGTTCCCCTTCCTCAATTAAAAAAAAAAAAAAAATCATTTTTTCAATGTCTACCTTATAAAAGGAAAAGAATTACTTGGGCACCTGGCCAGGAGATGGTAAGCATCCTTGATCTGGGCCAGGGATACACCCAAAACAGACGTAATCTCAATGCGGTATTTAACACCACCCAGTGAACAGAAGTATATACAATTCCTGCAAAGTCACAGAGGTGAGGAGTGGAAGAAAATGGGGAAGGGGTTTGATTACAGAGGCCAAGGTGCCCTTGTGACACTGACTGTGCCCTACTCCACCCACACTCTTCTCATGGACCATCCTCCATTCGACCTGCTCACCACTTATAGTCACGCCTCAATCGAGGCATATGACCGCTTCTACAGGGTGCTCTAACTCCTGCATAGAGCACCCACCATCTCAGGAAACAAGACGAGGCTGAGCTTACAACCTCCTTTGTGGCATCTTTATTTTTCTTCCTGGGATATGAACAATGTGAATGTGGGGCAGAAACAATCAGCTGCACTGAAACACTTCAACTAACTGTAAAACAGGGGGGCATGGACACGGAGGTATTGGAGGCAATTCTAGACCAGCTTCCCCCAAAGGGCTTGTGGTCTGAGCCCATGACCAGAAGGTACTCTGGGCGGGACCATGCAGTGCAGACCGGTGAGGAGGGACAAGATGGACAGTCACATTAAGGACTTCAGCCCAGCATGAGTTTACTGGCTTCTGGCCTCACGCTCCTGCTTGATGAAGTTGATCAGCCCATTGGTGGAAGAATCATGAGAAGTCACTGGGTTGCTGCCATCAAGCTCAGGCTCAATTTTCTTAGCCAGCTGCTTTCCCAGCTCCACTCTGCCAGGAATAGGAGAAAGAATGGCATGAGGAAGGTTCCAGCATTGCTAGTGAAATCCACAAGTCAAACCACAGGCATTCTCCACCTTCCCCTCGAGTCAGCACTCACCCCCATTGGTCAAAGCTGTTGATGTCCCAGATGATGCCCTGAACGAAGATCTTGTGCTCATACAGGGCTGCAGAGGTGACAGACGGCAATGTTAGGGCTCCAGCAGCTCAGTACAACCTACCCAAGGCGGGACCTTCCCCACTCACCAATCAAGGCTCCAAGAATGAATGGTGTGAGCTTGGTGAACACAATCGAGTTGGTTGGACGATTTCCTTCAAAGACCTTCAGAAAACACCCAAGAATGTCCCCCAGTTAGTTGTGATCCCTAAATCCTCAGAAGGGAAGCACACCCTGCCCCAGAGGCAGGGATGTGTAGGATCTGTGAGGACAGCCCCTCCTCCTGTGTAGGACAAGCCAGGCACACCACGAGCCCCTGCCTTGGCCCCACAACTCGATCCTTCCATCTCCACTATGCCCCCCAAAGCCCACTTCAGAAGGGCTGACCTTGTGGGGCAACAGCTTCTCAAGGTCCTCCGGACTCTTTCCTGCAGCCTGGAGCTCCTTCCGGGCTTCATCTGTCAACTTCCCCCTCATCAGAGCCTCTGTCTGGGCCAAGAAGTTGGCCAGGAGGATCTGACAAGAGACATCCAGTTACACTGGGAAGCATTGTCTGAGCGTCAGGCAGAAGGACAAGACTTCCTAGTAGTGGTTAGTCCCAGCCTGGGCCAGACTGCCAGCCCCCACTCCAGAGCTCAGCTGGAGCAAGAGCGGACAGCAGGACACATGGGATGACATCAGACAGGGGTAACAACGAGAACTACCCTTTAAGGAATTTGCGCTACTTGCCAAGGGCCCTGCTAAGAATTTCACTACATCTAGGAAGAGCCTGTGGGGAGAGGCATGTCTCTTCTAGTGGAGGCTCAGTGTCCTCAATTCAACAGCGCTGAGCCGAGAAGTAAGGAGGGGAAGAATCAGAATTCAAACCCAGGTCTCGGAGTCCAAAGCTGGTCCCCACAGTAACCCAGGCTACTCTGCACACTGAGATAGGGTGTGATCAATCCTCTTCTAGGACTTTGTCAGGTTAGGACTTGGATGGTTTTCCCGTTTGCTGCTGTGCTAGGCAAGATCTTGGCTCCATGATCTTTGCCCCCTTCTGTTATGCCCGTGTATGTTCCATTCCATTTTATAGATGGAATTAATGTTACAGACCTTAAAATCGGGAGATTATGCAGGTGGGCCCCATGTAATCATGTGGGCCCTTAAAAGTAGAAGAGGAAGGCAAAAGAATCAGTCAGAGAGATGCAGCAGGAGCGGAGAGAACCGAAGCTTGAGAGGACTCAACCCATCAGTGCTGATTCTGAGATGGAGGGGACCATGAGCTAAGGTGGCTTCTAGAAACTGAGAGTGACCCCCCCCATTGCCAGCCAGCAAGGAAACTGGACCTTGGTCCTAACCTGAGCAGACACCCACAGAAACCGAGATAATAAATGGGTGTCGTTTTAAGCCACTAAGTTTGTGGTAATTTGCTGTGGCAGGAATAGAAAACTAGTCTAACTAACTGCCAGCTAATGAATGTATCAGGTCTGAAGAAGTCTGGGTGTAATGTGAGCCTAAGGAAGTGTGAGGAGGTCTGGGTGGGGGCTCTTACCTTGTGATGCAAACCCTTCCTTATCGGGTGCTGGGTCTGGACCGGGATGAGGAAGTCACAGGGTATCATCTTGGTGCCTGTGAAGGGCACTGTGGTTACCCAGGCGTCTTCCCGTGGGAGCCACAGTATGGTCTACAGGTCAGAGCTCTCCTAATGGAGAAGCCTCTGCCGGGAGGCCCGCTCCCTCCCCAGCAGCACCTGTGCCCAGGCCAGATGGGCCCTACCTTGGTGGATGAGCTGGTAGAAGGCATGCTGGCCATTAGTCCCTGGCTCCCCCCACACAATGGGGCCCGTCTGGTGGTCCACACGGGTGCCGGACTTGGTGATGTACTTCCCGTTAGACTCCATGTCACCCTGGAATGGGACAGAAACCCAGTCCTCTTATTTGCAAGTACTGTTCCTTCATGTACTGTGCCTAAATCCTGCCTGGGGTGCACCAGGCATACCTGCCCTGTCTTGGCGCTATGAGATGTCCTTAATCCTTTTTTCTCCCCTTACCCATGAGGACACAGGCTCACAGGGTTTCTAGCTTAGACCACTCTGCAGGAAGGACCCACGACCAGGAGAAGGTGGGTAAGAGGACCTCCTTAAGAGCAGAAATTGGTCACAAAATTTTCAACTGATTTCTTAAGGGAGAAGCAGGCTGGCATCGAGAGTGTATGGCCTTTGAGGGCTGTCACCTCAACTAGATGTGGGCCTTAGGGCCCTTCCTTCAATCACAGGACTCACCTCCAGGTATTGGGTGAAAGTCTGCTGTGCCGACCCAAGGGCTACAGGCCGGGGACTGGGTTGTGCTAAACAAAGGCAGGGACAAACGTGGACGGGTTGCCCGAAGCAGAAGCTGGACAAGCAGTCGGGGCTCTGGAGATTCCAGGGGCGCAGAGGGCTGTGAGTAGCCCAAAGAGGCACCAGAGACTGGGTGTGAACTTGCTTTTATGGAGGGACAAAGGCAGTACAAGCCATAGGGGTCCCGACCTGTGACCCCACCCTATTGCAGACACACAGAGTGATGTCCATGGAAGAAATGACCCAGCTGAGAAACATGCCCTGAGCCAAGCCAGGGTCTGACCAGCCAGGGCACCATGATAACCAGCCATGCCCCTCCCATGGCTGTCAAACTCAGATGCCACTCAGATCAAACAGACCCTGGATGCAAAGCTTCACCATGAGATGGGGAGCAGAGGTGGGCCTGGGTCATGCCCAAGCGGAAAGGAGAAAAGGCCCCTAGAGGGGCAGGAACTTGGGCGTCTGGGTTCATGGGCCTCCCAGAGCCTGCATAGGCCCCGCTGACCCTAAGGCCTGGCTGGTGACTGGTACCTGCTGGAAGTAGGCAGCAAAGCGGTGCAGGTACTGGTCATAGGGCAGCATGGCATGTGTCTCACACCCAAAGCAGTTGATGTACCAGATACCCAGCAAAGCCAGAAGGATGGGGGCGTTCTTCTCCAGGGGTGCCGTGCGGAAGTGCTGGTCCTGAAATGAGAGCAGGGTGGGTGGGAGCTGAGCTGCTGCCTGGGAGAGGAGGGGGGAGGGGCGGGGAAGCCGGACTAACTACATGTCTCTGGCCAGCGCTTGGCAGAGAACACAAGCCTCAGCACTTACCATCCAGTGAGCCCCTGAGAGCAGCTGCTCGAAGTTGTCAAATCCTGCGACACAAAAGCAGCGTCAACAGAAATGGCCGTGCCCTATGCCCATCTGGCAGTAGGCACAGCTTCTTCTGGAACCAGGGAAAGGCTGGATGTGGAGCCAGAAGAAATCGGACCTGGAAGACTTGGGCCTGCAGAAAGCCTCTCTAATCAGAGTCGGCTCTGAGCTCAGAGGTGGGTCTAACTCCGCCTCACATGGGAAACAAATAGGACTGCAGATGGGAGGGGTAGAGAGAAAGGGCAACCCGCAAACTGAAAAGAAAACTCGGGCCTTCCCTCCTGACCTGAAAGAAATGTTCCAGCCAAGGGCAGAGAGGCCAGTGGCCTGTGAGGACAGGAAGGGGCTCAGGGACAGGAGACCCTCACCCTACCGTAGACTTTCCACATCCCCTCCCCAAACAGAAACGCCACACTCACCCACGTGCAGAGCAATTGAGAGTCCAATGGCTGACCACAGCGAGTAGCGTCCTCCTACCCACTAAGAGAGATAGGAAAAGGTGCTGAGGAAGGGTGGGCATACCCGCCCCCCCTCCTGCCACAAAACCAGCCCCCTGAGAGTAATGCTCTTCCACAGGCGCAGCTCAGAGGGCCTGGGCCCAACCCACCTCTGGGAAGCAAGACAGCAGGCCAGGCGCTGGCGACGCTTTGGGCTGCCCAACAGGGCAGACTACACGTGGGCCTGATCAGAGGCACAAGGCTCAGCTGAACACCTTCCCATGGCTGCCCTCTCTCCACACCGGAAGACCTGGCGCCTCATACCTGTGCCAGGCCCCACCTCCCTGGACACTGACAGACACAGCACTTCGTACCTGTGCCAGGACCGGCCTCTTCAAACCCTGACAGAGCCGGCGCCTTATACCTGTGCCAGGCCTCCTCAGGCAGAGACAGAGCCAGCGCCTCCTCGTACCTGTGCCAGGCCCCGCCTCTTCAAACACCAACAGACCCAGCCCCTTGTACCTGTGCCCAGCCCACCTCCTTGGACACTGATAGATCAGCATCTCACACCTGCACCTGGTTGTGCCTCCTGGGACACGCCTCATACCTGTGCCAGGCATCTTCACTCCCTGACAGGCCCACTGTGCGGCCCCACTTTCTCAGACGTCAACAGACCCAGCGCCTCATAGCTCTGCCTAGCTCACCTCCTAGGACACTGACAGATGAGAATCTCATACCTGTGCCTGGTCCTGCCTCCTGGGACACCGATAGGCCCAGTGCCTCGTACCTGTGCCATACTCTGCCTCCTCAGACTATCAGCTCCAAGGCCTCCTACCTGGGCCTGGTCTTGCCCCTTCTGAAACTGACAGACCCAGCACCTCCTATCTGGGCCCATTCCTGACTCCTCAGGCTGGACTGACAAACCCAGTGCCTCACACTTGTGCTAACCTGCCTCTTGGGACACTGACAGGCCCAGTGGTTCATACCTAGGCTTCACTGATCTTCTCAGCCTCAGCCCCAAGACACACCGAGGCCTACTCTTCACACTGTGCCTTTTCATGCCATCTTGTAGATTCCACTTTGTATCATCAGAAACCTCAGAATTCCATTCACATCTTCCAACTATGTAGGGAGCACCTACCACATTCTTAGCACAGGCAACAGAAACAGTCCATGGGAGAGAAAGAGGTAAATGAAATAATCATGCCAATTAATATGAAAAAGAGATATAAGAGCTTGGGAGAAAGGAAATATAGTACTGAAACCAATTATAAAAGGCATCCAAGGGGTGCTTGAGCTAAGATTTGAGAATGAGCAGGCATTACCCAGGGAAGCCCTGGGAGAGGAAAAGCATTACAGCAGCCAGAATAGCATAAGCAAAAGTCCTGGGGCAAGAGCAGCTTTTCTCAATAGTGAGAGAATTAATCCCCACAGAAAATGCTTCGAGTGACTTCTCAGTTCTCCAATGGATGGTCCAAGGCTAGTTCCCTTCTAGATGCAAAGGAGAGAGGCTAATTCATTACATTCAATGGATGCCTTAGGACATTGGGGCTTAATTCTCTACTGGAAGCCCACTGAGACAGGCTGGCCAGGAGGAAGCACAATCGAGAAGATGAAAGAAGAACTGAGGATTGGAGGAGGGTAGAAGTTGAGAGGCAAGGCTGGAGAACCAAGAAGTCTGGGTGAGGTGAGAATGGAAGCAGGAAACCACTTAGGACCCCCAGTCGTCATCCAGAGAATGAGGCTACCCTGGGGAGTGCAGAGGACTGATTCAGGAGGTCAATGAAACAGGATGAATGGGGAGAAGGAGAGAACCAAGTGTGGACCAGAGGTCTCTGGTTTGGATAATGAAATGAATGGTGGGGCCCTTCTCCCGGAAACAGTCTAGGTTGGGGGGAACCTTACCTGACAGATACAGTCCCGCTGGCCATATCATGCTTGACATGGGCTCTCAAATCTCACCTAATAGACTCAACTCTAGAAACTGAACTGAGTAGACAGCCAGCCCTCAGACCGACAGATTTCAGGCTTCTGACCTTGGCTGAGGCCAGGTCATCAGACCTCACTTTTCTGGAGCTCAGCAATGCCAGTGTCTGACTTGAGCCTCTGAAACCTCAGCCTGCAGACGCAAGTCTCTAGACCTCACTGGTACCTACAGTGGGCCTCTCAGACCATACCTCACAGATGTAGCTCCTCGAGTCAGTTCCACGTTCTATGCCTCACCTGCCCGTGCCCCAGAGCTCACTTTATCTAGCCAGGTATAATCCTATCTTTTTCCTCACCTGGGTAACTCAGTGCCGATGCCAACCAGACCCCAACCCTGCAGACCACATCTTGGACTAGTTATAGATCCCCAGGCCTCTGTAATACCCAGAGCTCTGCCCACCACACCTGATCAGGTGCTACCTGGCTCAGGGCATTCTCTGTCCTACCTGATCCAAAGGTCTCTCAAGACCAGGCAGACCCAGGTACACATACCTAGGATGACTCTGTCTTTCCCTTGGTAAGAGCCCACACTACCCATTTAAAGGTGTCCAATTCTGCCACTGAAGGTCCCGCCTGTGTCTGACCTACCTTATCAGGCCTTCCCTGCCACGCCAATTATTCCTGGGCTAGAACTTGCCTAGCCTACTCATTTCCCCTAACAAGCCCAGGGCTGCCAATTTGTACCTAAACCCATGTGGCAAGAACCTACCTAAGATCACGTTTATACACCTCTCCCCATGTGACCTGGATCCAGGAACTCACTGACAAAGCCAACATCGGATGGATGCAATGGCTTCCCCTGGGATATAAGCGCTGTCTGTGTCCTACCCCAGTACCTCATACTGGAGGGTTACACACGTGTCAGAGGCAGGAGTCAGACAGCTAAGCTGATGCACCAGGCTTCACATACGTGTCTGGGCCTGACCCTCGCATCTCAACCTATAGACCCAGGTCCACCTCCTTGAGCCCAGCTTAGACTCCTCACACCTTCCTGAGAGATCCAGCTCTATCAACATGAGCCTGACCTCGGCTCTCAGGCCTATCTTGAGAGACTCAAGTCTCCATCCTATGTCTGACTCGGCTCTTCACATCTTGTAAACAGATCCAACACTAACAACCCCAGCTTAACCTGGGCACCAACACCTCACTGAGGAGTCAGATTTCATCAGACGTGAACATCTCTGCATATCTGTGCCCCACACGGCCCACTGAGAGATGTGGTTCTACCTACCTGTGACTAACGCATGCTCCCCAGGCCTCATCTCTAAGACCTGGGTCAACATACCTGAGCCACAACAATGCTTCAAGGACTTCACCTGCAAGATCCGGGTATACATACCTTGCTTGAGACGTCTACCTACTTGTGTCTAACTTAGGCCCCAAGACCGCCTACGAGCCCCACCGTGTTCTGCCTACCTGAAGAAGACCCCAGCATTGTGGGCCTGACCTGGGAGGCCACTCTACCCACCCGGGCTGTACCCTGGTTCTTCACGCCTCACCAGAAAGACCCAGGGGCATACCTTCCCCTCAGGTACATACCTTCCCCTGAATCTAACATCTGAAAGAGCCAACTCTACCTACCTGTGTTCAACCCTAACTCCTTAGGCCTCATAAGACACCATGTTTGGCAAATGGGCTTTGAGAAACCTGTGGTTTCTCAAACCACACCTGGTGGGCCAGCTCTACCTACCTGTGGATCGATCCTGGGTCTTCAGATTACAACTGATGGGCCAGCTATACCTAGCTCTACAGGACTTTGGCTCCTTACACTGTACCTAGTGGGCCAGTTCTACCTATGTGTGCTTGATCCTAGCTCTCAGCCACACCTGGAAGGTCATATCTGCCTACCTGTGCTTGAGCTTGGTTCCTCAGATAGTACCTGGCAGGCCTACCTGTGCTTGACCCTGGTTCCTCCAACCATATATGGTGGGCCAGGTCTACCTACCTGTACATGACTTTGGCTCCTTATACTGTGCCTAGTGGGCCAGCTCTACCTACCTGTGCTTGACCTTGATTCCTCAGACCACACTGGGTGGGACAGACAGTTCTACCTACCGATGCTTGACCTAGAGCCCTCAGACAGTACCTGGCAGACCAGCTCTGCCTACCTGTGCTTGACTTTGGCTCCTCTGACCACACCTGGTGGACCAGCTCTACCTACCTACCTGTACATGACTCTGGCTCCTTATATTGTCCCTAGTGGGACAGCTCTGCCTACCTGTTTGACCTGGGCTCCTCAGACCACACTGGTGGGACAGTTCTACCTACCTGTACTTGACCCTAAGTCCGCAGAAAGCACCTCGCAGGCCTGATCCTGGGTGCTCAGACGGCTCCTAATCTGCACAGCTCTGCCTACCTGTGCTTGACCCTAGGTCCTCAAACCACATCTGGTGGGACCTGTGTTTGATACTGGGTCCTCAAACAGCACCTGGCAGATCAGCTCTGCCTACCTGTGCTTGACCTTGGCTCCTCTGACCACACCTGGTGGGAGTTCTACCTACCTGTATATGATTCTGGCTCCTATACCTCGTAGGCCAACTCTGCCTACCTGTGCTTGACCTGGGCTCCTCAGACCAAACAAGGTAGGACAGTTTTACCTACCTGTACTTGACCCTAAGTCCTCAGAAAGCACCTCGCAGGCCAGCCCTGCTGACCTGTGCTTGCCCCTGGTTCCTTAGACCTCACCTGGCAGGCCAGTTCTGTAAACCTATAGATGACCCTGGCTCATTAAATCCTAACTGGTAGGCCAGCTCTGCCTAGTTGTGCTTGACCTTGGATCCTCAGACATACCAGGCAGACCAATTGTGCTTACCTGTGATTCACCCTGGATGCTCAGATCACAGCTAGTGGGACAGTTCTACCTACCCGTGTTTGACCCAGAGTCCCGAGACAGCGCTTCGCAGACGAGTTCTGCCTACCTGTACTTGACCATGGCTCCTCAGACCACACCTGGTGGGATAGTTCTACCTACCTGGTACTTGACCCTGGGTCCTGCGACCACACTTAGTGGACCAGCTCTACCTACCTGTGCAAGACCCTGGCTCCCTATACTGTACGTAGTTGGCCAGCTCTGCCTATCAGTGCTTGGCCCTGGTTCCTCAGACTGAACCTGGCAGGCCAGCTCTCTAACTACAGATGACTCTGGCTCATTACAGGGTAGCAGGTGGGCCAGCTCTGCCTACCTATTCTTGACCCTGGGTCCTCAGACCTCATCTGATGGGCCAGCTCTGCCCACCTGTGCTTAACCCTCGCCCTGCAGACCTCACCTGGTAGGACAGTTCTGCTTACTTGTGCTTGACCCTGGCTCCTCAGAACACACCTGGTGGGCCAGCTCTGCCGACGTGTGCTTGACCTTGGTTCTTCCAACTGGTGGGCCAGTTCTACCTACCTGTGCTTGCTCCTGGCTGCCAAGAGTGTACCTGGAAGGCTAGCTCTGCCTACCTGTACCTCATCTTATCTGTTTACATTTCATCGAAGGCATTGGTTCTTACCTGAGCTTGACTGTGATTTTTTAGATCCCACTGGACAGACCCAGTTTGTTAACCTGCCTTGATCCTGGATCCATAGACCTTACCTGACAAACCCTGCTCTACTCCCAGTGACAACCCAAGGATACAAACCTGTGCGAGACACAGACTCCATAGACCTTACCTCAGAAACTCAATTCCATATACCTGTACCTGGCCATGACTCCTCAACTTTACATGAAATCTCTATAAGAGGCAGAGATGCATTTCTCCCTGCCTTTCTTGACCTTACCTGGAAGATCCAGATCTATTCACTTGTACCCAATCCCAGCTCCTCAGATCTCACCTGGGAGACATCAGTCTAATCACCTGTCTTTACTTCATATCCTCAGAGGTCATCTAAGAGACCCAGTTCTTTCTAGATGAGCCTAACCCTGGATCCTCAGGCCTCACCTACAGATCTGCTCTACCTACCTGTGCCTGAGCTCAACTGTGAGACAGAGTTGAATGAACCTAGTGATGGCTTTTCAGGTCAACCTACCTCTGCTTGCCCTTGGTTTCATAGGCATTACCTGAAAAACTCAGTTCTACCCACCTGTGCTTGACTCCAGCTCCTCAGATGTGGAATATAAACAAGGATCTGATCTCAACAGCTCAGACCTTACTTACTCAAGACCCAAAAGTACTAACCTGTTTAATCTCACCTCAACCCCTCAAACCTCACCTGACAAACCTGCTCTACATACCTGAGTCAGACCCAGAATCATGAACTTTCCAGATGGATGCAGTTCTACATCCCTTTGCCTGACTCCAGCTGGCAGTCTTTTCCCAGGAGACCCAGGCCCACCACCTTCTCTGCATCACCAGACCTGCTGAGACATCACCTGGGGATGCAGTGCTGACCTGGACCGGACCATGGGTTTATAGTTCTCACCAGTCAGACTCAGTTCTGTGCCTGTTTGCCTCCACTGTCCTTTCCTGACCAACGCAGTTCTACCTAAATGTGCCTAATCTTGGCTCCTCAGGTCTCCTTAAGAAACCTAGCTACACATACCTTGTCCGATTCCAGCTCCCGAGGCCTTAGACAGATGTGGCTCTATAACCACCCCAGGTGACTCCGCTATACGATAATCACCCATGACCCGCAGTTACCCACAGTCAACCATGGTCCAAAAATGTTAAATAGAAAATTCCAGAAATAAACAATTCACATGTTTTAAATTGTATACCATTCTGAGTAGGGTGATGAAATCTCGCGTCATCCTGCTCTATCCTGCCCCAAACGTGAACTATCTTTTGTTCAGTGTCTCCACGCTGTAGAGGCTCCCTGCCCGTTAGTCACTTTGTAGCCGTCTGTTACCAGATTGACTGTCACGGTGCTTGTGTTTAAGTCACCCTTATTTTTCTTAATAGTGGCTCCAAAGAGCAAGAGGAGTGATGCTGGCAATTCGGATATGCCAAAGACAAGCTGAAGAGTGCTTCTTTTAAGTAAAAAGGAAAGTTCTCCACTTAATAACGAAAGAGAAAAATCATATGCTGAGGCTGCTAAGATCTACAGTAACAATGAATCTTCTGTCCATGAAATTGTGAAGAAGGAAAAACTTGTGAAGGGTGAGTACAGTACCATTAGCTATTTTGAGAGACCACATTCACATAACTTTTATTACAGTACATTTTTATAATTGTTCTACTTTATTATTATTGTTATTAATCTTAAACGATCATTGTTAGTCTCTTATTCTGCCTAATTTATAAATTAAACTTTATCATACGTATGTATGGATAGGAAAAACCAGGATTATAGGGTTCAGTACTATCTGTGTTTTCAGGCATCCACTGGGGGTCCTGGAATGTATCCCCGTGGATAAGGGTGGGCTACTGTACAAATCTAAGCTGACCTGACACTTCCCACAGAAGTGACAGATTCCTGGCTGCTTATCGAAGCCTGGGAAGAGCCCACTGGTGCAGTGTCTGAGGGACGTGGGCCTTGGACATCTCATCCTGTAGACACGGGTCTCTAGACCTTTGTCTACTATGAGCCTCTCAGACCACACCTTACCGACATAGCTCCTTGGTTGCTTCACCTGTCTGTTCTTCACCTGCCCAACTCCCCAGCCTCACCTCTCCCTCCTGTGGGCTCCGCAAACGCTACCCCAGCCAGACCCAATGCCACGTACATGCCTTGGGCTGATTCTGGATCCTAAGAGTCCTCTGCAGCACCTTCCGCTCTGCCCATCACACCTGCTCAGGACGCTGAGAGCCAGGCGGCTGACCTGGCTCAGGGGACTTACTTATATTTACCTAATTCTGAGTTCTAATCACCTTATTTGAGTGATCAGCCACCCACCTGATGCTGACTTTTTAGAACTGATCAGAGAGACCCCAATGTGTACATACATGTCCCAAGCCAGACATCTACACTTCAAGCCACAGATCCAGGCTTAAATACCTGTATGTGACTTCGGCTCCTCAGACCTTACTTGATAGAACCACCTCTAAATACCTGTGTCTCCTCCAGAATTCACAGACCTCACCTGTACTTTTACCTGTCTTGGTTCCTTCTAGAACACACCTGTACCTGTACTGACTTCTTTTTGGACTTCATCAGGCAAAATGAGCTCTCCAAGGTGTGCTGACGCCGGCTGACCTCTCAGATACCCCACAATTTACCATCATGCCCCTGCCTGATCCCAGCCTACAAGGCTGTCCCATGACCGACCTCAACAGACTGGGCCGCCCCACTTTACGTACCTCTGCCAGACTGGACTCTTCCGACCTACCTCAGAGCCAACACAGTGTCCCTATGTCTGTCCTGACTCCTCCTTCTCACCTGAGAGACCCTAGCTCCAGAAACTTCACCTGTTCCTGTTCTTGGCTCCTCAGATGTCACCGTCTCAATTCAGCAATATGCACGTATACTTTTAGTGACCAAGGCAGGTCCGTCCTCCAGCTACTGTGGCATGCGATATGTCTGGCGTGGCCCAGGAGGCCCCCACGGTGCCTGGCCACTCACTCAAGCCTCACTCCCCACGTTCCTGTGCTCAATTGCCATTCCTAGGCCTTACCTGGGAGACGCAGGCCTCTCCCTAAGCCACACCCCAACTCGTCTCTGCATGCTGGGCCCTTCAAGGCAATGAAAACCCAGACTGGAACACAATGCTGCTCTGCTGGGCTCCCTGGCTAGAAGGAGCACCCACACATCCCACACCACCACCTGCTCAGGCTCCAGATCCCGGGGAGGAGGTGGCAGGTGCCTCCCCTCCTTATCAGGCATGCAGCATTTGTCAGAAGCTGCAGTCTCTCTCCACCGGGGTTCCTCATCTGAGCCACTGGATGCAGAAAACGATTTGAGTGCCTCTTCTCAGTTCTTCCCAGGATGGTATATAACTAGTCCCATTGTAGAAAGAGGTTAACTCATTACACACAATAGGTGCCTTTGGGGGTTAGGGCTTAATTCTCTCCCAGATTTCAGGGCCAGGAGAGCTTTCAAAGGAGGTTCCATTTGTGCCACCATGCAGAGCTTCCAGTCTGATGGGACCAGGCCCTCTCTGGTGAGCCTACACGGGTCACGTGTTAGAGCCATGCCCACTGCGTTCACAGTACCCACCCCACACGATGCACCCCTGCATTCCACAGTTGGAGCCCTTCTCACACCACTGCTGCACTCAAACAAGCTGCAGAGAAAGCTCCAGCCCATTGCTTGGCACCAGCTATGGCTCCAGCAGAGATAAGTTCATGTGACTACCTGTCACTAGAGTGGCCTGAAGCTCTGCCACGGCCCCACCCAGGCCCCAGGCCTGGTGCCTCCTCTCTGCCACCCTCCAACTGCTCCTGCACCTCCTGTCCAGGCCTGCTCGGTAATACCTCCTGCCTCACCCCTGCCCCTTGGCCTTTTCAGATTGTGGCTGTATTTCCAGAAAAAGGTCATCACTGAGAATAACTCACAACCTTGGCTTAGTGAAGCGGGTAAGGGCAGCTCCAGTTACCCCACAGTGGGTGCTACTGGCAGGCACCCAGGGGAGTATCACCCTGGCTTTGCAAGCTTGGCCCACCCTTGGTGGAAGTGGAACACTCATCCTGACTGGGCTGTTCCTGCCCAAGCCTCCCTGATGGCTTCCCAGCTTTTCTCGAAGCCAGGCATGTAGCAGGTGCTCAATAAACATTGACCAGCCCTCACGGTCCCTCATTTGTGGCTCAACAGTCATGATTTAGCAAAGGACACATAATTCACGCAGCACAAAGACGTGCCTTTACTTACATCCCAGAACTCGAACATGTTCTGAGGGTCAATTCCAAACTCCTTCACTTTGGTCTAAAATGGGCAAAGGGAGAGGGAAAGAAGGAAGCATGTTATTAGTTGGACAAAAACAGGAGCTCCCGGGGGCAAGGAGGCGTGCTGTCTGAACTGTGGGAGCACCCCCACCTTCTGCAGAGCCCCAGACAGGCAGGGCTGAGGCAGCTTATGAGCCCAGGGCAGGGACAAGAGCTGTCCACCCTCCAGCTCGCATCCAGCACACCAGTGGCCTGGCACCTGCGAAGCCTTCCTGCTGAGGGGGCAGCATACCCAGGGTAAGGACCTGGACCACACACTGCTCAGAAAAGGGCTACCTCTTGGGTCTGTTGGGGTACCAGGAACCACCCCCAAGGACATCTGGGAAATGAACCTGAGCTCAGGCAGGGGCCACCTCCCAGGCCGGCGCCACCTCCCAGGCCAGGTGCCACACAGTCAGGAAATCTGCCCAGCCCTTCCAAAATCTGGGATGACTCTGCCCCAGAAAGCCTTTATGTGTTCCAGTCCCCCAGGCAGACAGGGTCACAACCCTTACACTGTCCCCATAGGAGGAGATGTCCTAGTAACCAGTCTGAGCTCTACCTGCAGGAGCCAGACAGAGGTACTATGGTTAGCCAGCCTTAAGATGGCCCTGTCTCCCCCATGGAGCAGGTCAGTACTGGAGGCAGGAAGGGGTGGAAGCGGGGAGGCAGCAGTCAGGATGACCTGGGTGTGGTTCCAGCTCTGACTCAGCCCAGCACAAAGCCCAACACACACAGCAAGTGTGCACAAGATTTGCCATGGTTGTTACTCCTGGAGCACAGCCCCACCTGGCCCCGCTGGCCCACACTTTGCACAAACTCAGACCAGGCAGACTGTGAGAATTGGCAAGCAGGTGACTCGAATTCTAATCCGAGCCATCACTCGGCAAACAGTCACATCCTTCGCTGGGGCCAACATCCTCATGTGAGAACCGGGATGCAGCCCCCACCCCGGTCAGCACATCCCACTTGGGGAGAGGCCAGTGACAGGGTTGCGGAGGCCGAGGGAGGTCATGTGTGTGGGGTGTTCTCAACATCAGTCAGCCCTGGGAGGTGGATGGGGTTGACATGATCTCACTGACTGCAAGCCCCTCCTTGGAGCTGCAGAGACTTGACGGGAAAATGCAGAAAAGACAAGGAGGGTTTGCAGCTCACATCCCTCCTAGGCACCCCACCCTCCGACTCAATCAGGGGAGCCAAACTCCCCGAACCTGTGAGCTACATATCGGTGCGTATATTCTGAATAGATTGACCTTGTGTGGCCTGAACCATCGCAGGGACGTAGTCTGGGGCCCATAAGGGCACTTACCGTGTTGGTAGACAGGGCAACAAAGTGCTTCGCAACTGCAGAAGGCTACAAGAGACAGAGCCAAGTTACACCAAACCCATCCTGGGGGGCCACCCCCGGGTAACGATCCTCCCATCTCCAGAGAAACCAAGGCCCCGGGTGGGACCGACTATTCCCAGTCCTTGGTTCTGAGGCCATTGGAGGAGCCCCACATCAAGGCCAAGAGGACAGAGGGCCCAGAGGCCAGCCAGCCCATCCTACCTCACCACATACAAGGCCCAGGAATGGCCCTCCCTATAAAGTGGGTGTGGCCAGGGGTAGAGAGGATCCCACAGGACCAAGGGGCCTTCAAGAAAGGGCCCTCAGCCAGTTGAGCAGGTTCTGCCATGTTTGGTGCGTCTGGGGCTAGCAAAACCAAGTATCTTAACCAGAAAAGTCGGGCACCAGAGAGGCTGCCTCCTGCTGCAGAAATAGGGCTGTAGGGCTAGGCTTGGGCACTCAGGTGGACGGGCAGGCCCACCCTACCCTTCCGGGCCCACACACACTGCCCACCGCCCACCCAGCACTCACATTCTTGGCCGACATGAGAAGCCACTCCTTTGCTGTCTCTGCGTTCGTGATGGTCTCTTGGGTGGTAAAGGTCTGCAACCAGAGAGTACAGCAGTCAGTCCCAGCTCATGCTCTGTGCAGCCTCCAGCAAGGACTTGGCAGCAGAGGCCATGTGGGTACCCAGTTGTCACAGGGAGCAGTGCATGTGGGTCAGTGACAGTGATTTCACATAACCTCCCCCCATATGTCCACAAAGCCATGACGAGTGGCTGTGTCTGGGGCAGGAAGGGGCCTAGAAGTTGCGGTGTCATCCTGTGACTCCAGGACTCCACAACCAGAGGGAGGGGAATCCTAGTAAGAGCCACACCCCCTCTGTACACCCCCATCCCTGCCACGGGTCACAGGCCAGAGCATCTTCCAGGAGAGGGGCTGCGGCCACGCCTAGGGCTCCCTTTAGCCCCGGCTAGGCTGTATCTCAGAATTCAGACAGCATTCTTAATATTTTATGTGTATTAACATGAGTAAACAGGGCATAAATGACAACAAACAAAACCCTACATTATCTGAACATGGGTCTGGGATCAGAAAGAAGCAGACACAAGGGACCGATCTCTAAGAAAGACAAGAACAGTCCCGGGCTAAGCACAGATTCCACAAAGCGAGCAAGTGCGGCCTGAAGACCAAGGTTCAAATTGACCAGTCCGGGCTTTATCAGGTGAACAGTGTTTGCCCCCAGACAAGGAACAGCCTGAGGGCAGCTGTGCTGACCTGATCCACAAAGCACAGTTCACTCAGAAGTGATGGGGAGGGTCGCGTGCCCATGGCAGTGGCAAAGCATCCACCTGGCCCGCCCTGCCCCCACCCCAGCACACAGGGCTGGGGAGCCAGGCTGTACCTTGGAGGCGATGATGAACAGGGAGGACTCAGGGTTCAGGGCGGCCAGGGTTTTGGCAATGTGGGTCCCATCAATGTTGGAGACAAACCAGACCCGAGGACCTCCTGAAGAGTATGGCTTAAGGGCTTCCGTCACCATGAGGGGTCCCTGTAGGGAGATGTAAAATCAGAAAACAAGAGTCCAGGGCCCACAAGAGGTGGGAACAGCCAGGTCCCATTGTTGGAGAAGCTAAGGCCCTGGATGGGACCCCTCCCTCCACCCCAAGGCCATCCTCTCACCAGGTCAGAGCCGCCGATGCCGATGTTGATGACGTCTGTGATGGGCTTGCCCGAGTACCCCTTCCAGTCACCGCTTCGTACTTGCTGGCAGAGAGAGGGACATGTGAGAAGCCCACCCTCTGAGGATAAGCTGCTGCTCAAACACATCCCTTTTGCATCCATATACCTCAGTCCCGACTTTCAGGCCCTCACAGGGGCCTACAGAGTGGCGGATCAGTAGGTGGCAGATTCCCTGCAACACTAACCCTCAACTATCCCATCATTGGCAAAATGGGGTGACATCCCCCCTCACAGTAACATTGTCAGTATTTACATAACAAGGGTGAATGCTCAGAAGAACCTAATACATCAAGACCAAGAGATGTGAAATGCCAACCACGGGGACAGGAATGTCAGATATGCAGGCAACCTCCACATGGACCCCAATGGCTCTTGCCTCCTGGTATGCACACCCTGTATAGTCCCCCATGCGGAACAGGGCTGACCTACACACCCATGAAGATATTGCAAACATGACGGAGCATGACTTCAGAAGCTGTGTCCTGAGAGACCCTGCAGCTGCTGCCTTGCTCTCTTGTGTTGCTCACTTTGGGGGGAGCCTTCCACTATGTTGTGAGGACACATGAAGAAGCCCATGTGGTGAGGGCTCCTCTGCCAGCTGCCAGTGCCGAGTCACCATTCACGAATGGGAACCACCTTGGAAGAAGATCCCCCAGAACCTGCCAAACCTTCAGAAAAGCACAGCCCTGGCCAACATCTTGACCACAACTTCAACAGACCCCCAAACAAAGACCAACCAGTTAAACCACTCCCGAACTTCTGACCCACAGAAACTAGGTGGGATCATAAATGTTTACTGTTGTTTTAAACCGAGTTTGGGTGGAATCTGTTATATAGTGACGAATAACTAACACAGATTTTGATATCAGAAATCCCTTCCAAAGTAGGGTATTGCCATAACAGAAATCAAAAATTTGTGGACAAAGCTGAAAGAACCTTGAGGAGAGAGTGAAAACCTAAAAAAAACACTTGGAGAGACTGTTAGCACAAGTTTGATAGTCCTCGAAGAGGCTGCTAGTGTGGATTTAAAGAAAAGGGAGGAAAACATTCTTGGAAATGGGAGGAAAAAGAATCCTTGTTACGTAGGGACAGAAAGTTTAACACTTGCCTGCATGAACAGGGAGAGTAAGAGAGATGCTGTTATGATCCAGATAATCTAGCTACAGACGTTTTCACTGGGTTAAAGCAACTGTCTGGCTTTTCAGTGCTTACAGTAAAATGCAAGAAGAAATAAGTTAAAGGAAAACCTTTTAAACAAAAAGAGGCCAGGAATTGTTGGGTTTGAAAATTCCCAGCCTCTCCAGGCAACAAGTGAAGCTAAAATTAAGAGACAGTTCCTTGGCAAAGCCTCACATGCAGGGCACTCACAGAAGCACAGCAAAAAGACAAAGCTGAGAAGAGCTGCAAAGTCCTGTGTTAAGATCTCTGAAAGAGCTAAGGCGGTAACACAGAGAAAGTTTGAGGCTTCTACGTAGCTCAAGGGTACTGTCTCTGTGGTCTCAGAAGCAGTGGTAGAAAGGGCCTTATTTTGAAGAACCTGGTGGGTGTGGCTTTTGTCTAATGGAGTGAACCCCCCCCCCCAATAAGCTTCATAGGAGGCCCACAAAGTTTTTAAAGATAATTGCATTGTCAGAAACATCACCAGCTTGGAATAAAAGGGACAGAGATGGTACATAGAGAAAAGAAGACTTTAGATACCCACATTTCTGTAGGCAGTCGCAGGCTCAGAAAACTATGCAGTGACAAACAAGGCTACCTTTCATGTGCAAAGATGAATGAAGACAAAGACAAAGCCCTGAGGAATGGTTCTCAGGCTTGAGTGCTAACCAAGCAACTGACAACATGTGTCCTGCTTCGGACCAATGGCTCCTGTGTAATGCCTCCCACTTTTCCCCTTTCTGCAAAGGAATTATGCTTTATCAGCTCTCCTATGCCTATGCTACTGTTGTCTGTTGGGTGTGTGAGGGGTAAATAACTTGTCTCCTTAATCACATGTCCTCAGATTAAAAGGAACTGTAATTATTAAAGGAAACGCAGGTACGACTATCCCTGTACCTAATTTAGAGGATGAGGTTGACTTCTAGCCGATACTGCGATGGGATAGCACCTTCGGAGAAGGTGAGTGGGGTATGTTGCCTGTGGAAGGAGCCAGACGGCAGACTATGGTGGCCAACTTCCAAGATGGTTCCCAATGATCCTCATCTCCCAGCACAGAATCCATGTCCTTCTGTAGTCCCCTCCCACTCTGGTCAGAGCCTACTTGTAAAACCAATGGGTATTACAGAAATCAAAGTGTGTAATTTCTGATGCTGGCTCATAAAAGACCTGGAGGCACTCTGCCTTTCTCTTTGTTGTATCACTTACTCTGAGGAAAACCAGCTGCCTTGTCACGAGGACACTCAAATAGCCTGCGGGGAGGTCCACCAGGTAGAACCGAAGGCTCCCAAAAGCCAGCACTAATTGTTAGTGAGCCCCTTGGAAGCAGATCCTGCAGCTCCCATTAAGCCTTCAGATGAGTGTAACCTTGGGCCAACAACTTGACGACAACCCTTTATGAGATCTGAGGCAGAACCACGCTGTGCAGTCATTGCAAATTCCTGATCCACAGAGATGTTGGTTGTGTTCAGCTGCTAAGTTTTGGAGTCATTTGAGGACCCAGCAACTTTTATTTTTGCTTTATGTATTAATAATAAAGCAATTGGGCCGGCCCGGTGGCTCAGGTGGTTAGAGCTCCATGCTCCTAACTCCAAAGTCTGCTGGTTCGATTCCCACATGGGCCAGTGGGCTCTCAACCACAAGGTTGCCGGTTCAATGCCTCGTGTCCTGCAAGGGATGGTGAGCAGTGCCCCCTGCAACTAAGATTGAACACGGCACCTTGACCTGAGCTGCCTCCCCGATGGCTCAGTTGGTTGGAGCGCGTCCTCTCAACCACAAGGTTGCCGGTTTGACTCCCGCAAGGGATGGTGGGCTGTGCCCCCTGCAACTAGCAACGGCAACTGGACCTGGAGCTGAGCTGTGCCCTCCACAACTAAGACTGAAAGGACAACAACTTGAAGCTGAATGGCACCCTCCACAACTAAGATTGAAAGGACAACTTGACTTGGAAAAAAGTCCTGGAAGTACACACTGTTCCCCAATAAAGTCCTGTTCCCCTTCCCCAATATAAATAAATAAATAAATAAATAAATAAATAAATAAATAAATATAATAAAGCAATCAACCTATGGAAAATTTTCCATCAATACAGAAAGGAAATAAGTTGCCCATCTCCTCAATCCTCAAACTCACCATTAAAATTTTAATAGAATAAAGCATCTCAGAGGAGGAAATGTGTATATCTTTAACATAACACACACACTTTATTTGACCAGATGGTCACTGTTTTACGACACATGCCAATTATGTAACTTCCTTTTGTTAACTTCATAATATATCCTGAACAGGATGGCAGGTCGGTGCAGCCGCAGTCCCCTAATTCTTAATGATGCCCAGGACGACAGTATCCGAACATACACTGATTTCACTGGTCAGTCCCCTCTGATAAATAAGCTCAGGTTGTTTCGGTTTTTGCCTCTACAACCAAGGTCACGGCAAACATCCTCATCTAACTTTGGAGAACTTTTATGAGGGCAGCCATGGGGAGTGTTCCTCACCATGGACTTGCTGCCATTCAGCAGCTTTCTTGAACTATAAATACCCCATCTGTCTGAGTCAGGTACTCCCGCGGCCAGCCGTAAGGCAAGGCCTTCCTGCAAACAGCTCCCCAAAGGCTAGTGGCACACTTTCCACATGGCATGCCAGAGCACACAAGCGTTGATCAAACAGAGCATGTCAGCTCTGCCACTCACAGCAGATGGCTGAAAATGCACCCCCACCCCCCACCCCCAAGGCCCCTCACACATGCCGGTCACTGGTAAGGCACATCTGGAATCCAGTTTCCCATCAGGATCCCAAGCTTTTCTCACCCTGGGAAGTCCTACCCCCTCGGCTGCCAGACCAGATCACCTCCTGCCATTTCAGGTCTGCAAATAGCTCTCAGCCAAAGCCACCAGACTTTGACCAGCCACACGTGGGGGCCACTGCTCTCAGGGACAAGCTGACCAGAGCACAGATGATGACTCCCAGAGCACACAGAACCCATACATACAGATGTGCACACACCCGCACAGACAAACAAGCCCACAGAAATCACCCTTGTACTCTAGGCTTGAGGCCGTCCGCCACCCATTGCAGAATATCCCCTGGGACAGAAATGAGGCAATTGACGTGGGGCAATCTCTAGCTAGTCTGAGGTTAAACCTCTAAACCCCAACACAGGAAAGTTAAGCGCACTGACGCTGACACAACGACATCTCCTACATATTATAAGTACAAATAAGCTGCAGAAAAGCAGGTAAAAATCAACCCGTGTGTTTGTGTATACGCATGGGCATGTGTATATTTCAAAAAAAGGAGATGACAAATGTATGCGTATGCTAGTACATGCAGAGTTGTTTGGGGGTATGGTCCAGGAAATTTTAAAACACTTATTTTATCTAGTTCTAGACTAGGCAATAAGGGGATATGACTAAAGAGATTAGAAAAAGCAAGATTCTCCCCCACTGTCCCATCCCTCAGGAGCCTCACTTTTCAGATCTCGGCCACTGGCCAGACTGTCCCCAGGAGCCCACAGGAGTCTACAGTTCAGGACGGATGCTGCTCCACTGCTGCCAGCTGTGGGCTCATTCAGAACAGGGTCAGGGAAATTCGTGCCTTAGCAGAGCCCCCCAAGGGCCCACAATCACAGATCACCCTCCACCTTAGATCACTCCCCACTCAGTGAGGGTCTGAGTCCTCTCCAAGGAAAGTGGAGGGGTGGCCCATCAGGGCCCCGAGATACCCAAATACATGCACACATATGGCTAAAGGGAAGTCCAGCCCAGTAGCTGCTTACCTGGCAGAAAGACTTCATCTTCTCCAGGACCCTGTTCACCTCTGGCATCACGTCCTTGCCGTCCACTAGAATGGGTGTGTTTGACCGGTTCCGCAGAGCAATGTGCAGCACTGCCCGATCCTGGGGACAAGCGACAGAATGAGGAGCTTCCCACCTTAGGGCAGCCACACTTCCAGCTGGGCGTGGTGCAGTCAGCTCAACCTCTAGACACTGGACTTGCAGACCCTGAGGTCTCGTCAGTACCATGGTCTCATACTGAGAACCTACTACGTGATTCTGGAAGTAGGGGCTACCCCAGGCCCCGGGGAGAAGGCAAGGCATATGCCACTCCCTTATGTGCTGCAGACGGTCAGTTCCAAAGGGAGGGAGACCAGAATCAGCCTAGGATTGGTCCCAAGGGCCAACAGGGGTTTAGAGTCTGAAAAGCCAAGGAAAGAAGCACAGAGCGAGCAAAGATAGAGAGTGGTGACAACCCAGGTCAGAGACATGCAATAAATGGCTTCAGAGGACGAGGCCTCATTAAGCCTAAAGTAGTCTCATCTTCCTGATGTGAATACATGGTGTTTGCATGGTATCTCTTCAAAAGTGCCCCCTGCCCCTGGGATGTGGAGCAAACCAGGCAACTCAAGCTTCCCTCCAGCGGCCCCATCACACCAACTGCCAGAAACCAACCAGACCCTGAGATTGTGATAGGTACCAGGCAGCTGGCCTTGTCATGTGAGAGCAACAGTCCCATCAAGCTGAAGCCGGCAGAGGAGTCCTTGACAGAAACCGGCCTAAAGATGCCAGGTGGGCAGGAAAGGGATGGTCTCGGGACTCCAACCCAGGGAGAGGTTCACTAAGGTGGACCTTGAAAGCTTCAAGTCTGACCCCACTCCTGTTCCATATTCCATAGGCAAATGCACTCCTCCAGGAAGCCCTCCTTGATTACAGCCTCTCTCAGCCTAGCCCAGCAGTGCGAGACAGGTTGAATCTGAATCCTGGTTCTGATTTTACAGATATGACATCTGGGACCTCTGAGCCTCAGGTTCCTTGTGTGTAAAAGGAGGATGATAACATCATGAGGAGGAGCCTCTGAGTGCACAGTGATTACTGCGTCTCCGGCTTCCACAGTAATTCAGGAACGCCTAAGTCCTGGCCTCACCACTGCTTCTTACTGACTCCAACCACCGAAGAGGTTGATCTTTTGACAGAAGATTCTTCTTTTCACTAATAAAACTTGCAGCAAAGGTAGATCTGAGTTAAGTTCTCCAAGTGTGCCCTGAGAAGCTTTCTCCTTGCAGGCTTGAGATGTGCTCTCCCTAGGCAGACACCGGGAGCCATTCCATGCTCACCAGATCCAGACCGCCAATCTTGGGGAAGACACATCCCAAGGCCCTGCAACCCACAGGAGGAAATAGGCCTTCAGGCCCTTCATTAAGCAAAAGCATTGCCTAAGAGGAGGGGTGAAGACATGGTGGGGCTAACGGTCAGATGAACACCAAAGGGAAGGAAGAGGCCCTAGAAGACCAGCTGAGTTCTGCTCACCTCGGTGAAATTGATCTTCTGGCCATTGAACATGTGCTCCCGGGCAGCCTCCACACCCCTGGACTTGGCCTGAGAAGACATAACACTGAAGCCTGGTCCCACCCACACTGGCCCCCAAGAGTCCAAGCTCCCATGCACAAGGCTCGGTGCAGCCCTGAGCGGGGTTGATGGCTGCAGCCTGGCGCCCTCCCCCACTGCCTAGGGAAGGGTCTGCTCAGAACCTGAGCCAGGGCCAGGAGCTCAGAGCCCTGCGCTGGCACACAGGCAGTCGCTGAGGTCCACAGAGAGAAGGAAGTAAAGATGCTCAAGGACACGGGGGCTCCCAGGAGCCCAGCTTGCCCACCACACCGAGGGTCACAGGTCAAGCCTCCCACAGGAGAACATTACCAGATCCACCAGCATTTGCATCACACCCTCCGTCACAAGGTTCTTGGAGTAATCCAGCAAAATGCGCCCATGGTTGGTGTTGAGTGTCAAGCTGCAGAAAAATGACAGAAGCATTGACCACACCCTCAGGTTCCCACAGCCTGCTGCTCCCTGATCAGACCTGCCTCCAGGAAAAAAACCTTCCTTGTGCCACACCCCAAACAGGCCTCAGCTGCCCAACACAGTGGTGGTGTCTTTTACCTGCCTGTCCCCCAGGCTGACCTGTAGCGACAGCAGCATAGTGAAAAAGGCCATTCTCGGAATGGAGAGGCAGACTCGGGGTGAGGAGCCATTCCTCTGCTAAAACTGAGATGGAGAATGGGAAGACAGAGCTGCGTGCACTGCCCCTGCCTAGCCCAGGGAGTGACCATCACCTCCCAGAGCTTCCATTCTGAGGTTCAACTTCCTCAGGGAAGGACCCAGATGACAGGGCTGGCCATCGGGGGCTTCCAGCCCGGAGCCACAGACCTCTCCTCCCCAACACACCTGTACCAGTGCCCAGAGCACGCTCGGCCCCATTCCCGCCCCCCAAGGTTTCCGCCGACAGACTCCCTTCCATTTCCTGGTCCTTCCCAGGTCGCCGGAAGGCATCATGCCCCCACATCTCTACCTTTACACCAGGCTCCCTGCAAATCCCCCGGGTCTGCCCCACTCTGACCGCATCCCGCAGACGGTCCCAAGCCCATTCTCATCCGGCAGGGGGTGGAAGGAGACAGCCCTTCCCCTCCTGCTGCGTCAGCGAGGGCCCCTCCGCACAACAGCGGAAGGAGTCCATTCTCAAACCGCTGGGGCTGAGGGGTGGAGACGGGAGGAGGGTGAGGGACATGTCCCCGTGGAGGGAAAGCCGTGAAGGCGCCCACTTCTCATGGCTAAGCAGCCAGCCCCGGCCCCGGACCCCCGACAAGTCCCCAGGAACCTGCTTCAAGGAGGCGTCAAGGACAAACTGCGGCCTAAGCCCGATCCGTGGCCAGGGGCCCCCGGGGACCTCCGGCTGGGCCACCGGCCTTGGCCCTGCACACCCTGAGCTGCGGCCCCGCGCACCGCAATCCCGGCTGCCACGTCCCGCCAGACTCTGGCCCCGCGCGCACCTGAAGTGATTGAAACGTTCCTTGTCCGCTTCGAAAAGGCGGCGCAAGTTGAGGTCAGAGCCGTGCTCGCGGTGCCATTCCTTCAGCTTCTGGAACTGCGGATTTTTGGTGAGCGCGGCCATGGCGAGAACAGCAGCGTGCACAGGCTGGGTCGTGAGCTGAGGAAGAAGAGGGACCGCCGGCGTGCAGAAAGCTCCCCCCGAGCAGCGGTCTTTATGGCGCAGGCGCCCGGCCCCGCCCCTCCCGCCCGGCCCCGCCCTCAGCACCCGCCCCGCGACTTTGCCAGCCGCGGGGCTCCGGGGCTTCCGCTGGTGTCGCCGTGCAACAGGCGGCCACTTATGCTGCTGCTCTGCGACCTCTGCCTGGAAGCGACTAGGGGACAGAGGCCGAGATCCCAATGCCCCGGTGTGTTTGATTCGTTCGTTCATTCATTCATTTAACACAACTCCTTCAGATACCTTCCATGTTACGGGTAGTGTTCCGGACGCTGCAGATACATAAGCAAATATATAAGCAAAATATACGGTATATCAGATGCTGTTAAGTGTTATTGAGAAATGGAAAGCTGGAAAGGGCTCTGGAAGTGGGGGTTGCACTTTTTAATAGAATGGTCAAGAGAAAACCCGCACTCATGAGGTGACATTTGAGCAAAAGCCTAAAGAAGGTGAGGAAGCAAGTCAGTGGGATATCTGGCGGGTAAGTATTCAGGCAAAGAGAAGAGCAACTGCGAAATTCCCAAGAGCAGCCTGCTGAGATGTTTCAGAAGCAGAAGGAGGCAAGATGGCTGGAGTGGTGTGAAGGAGGCAGAATGCTAGAAGACGAGGTCAGAGAAAGTAGGAAGGCACCAAGATCACATAGACTTTGTAAGTCACGGCGAGAACTTGGGTTTTTATTCCGAGAGAGATGGGAAGCCACCGAAGGGTTCTAAGCAGAGGAGGGATGTCATCTGGCATGTTTACAAAGGATCAGATCCACAACGCAGCAGGAATGTAAGTAAGGACAACAGATAAGAGGCTACTACAAGAGTGAGGCCAGGGAAGAAGGTGACTTGGGTCAAGATAGTAAGAGTTGGGCGTGGTGAATATATTTTTATTTTGAGTGAAGAAATGACAATTTCCTGGTAAGAGAGAGATAAAGAACAGTCCAGGGTGACATCCAGTTTTCTAACTGAATTCCTAGAAAAATGGAATTATCACTGCATCTTGCAGAGATGCAAGTTTTGGGGCAAGATCATGATCTTGTTTTTGGACGTTACGTTTTCAAAACTCATTAGACATCTAAGTGGAGGTGTTGAGTTAGGTATTCATGTCTGGAGAAAAGGTTCGAGCTGGAGGAAAACCTTGGGAGTCATCAGTGAATAGACAGCTTTTGAGTGAGACTCTAGATGAGAGTTGGGATGAGGGAGTGAATATAGTCCGAGAGGAGAAGAGGTCCAAAAACTGGGCACTGAGATTGAGCTTCTCCATCACCCTGTTCCAACAGCTGTCCAGCAGGGTGCCCTGTGCTGCTGCCGTCCCAAGCCTAGGCCTTCCTCCTTCTCACCTCCCAGCTCCATGCACTCAATGCCACCACTGGCCTCTGCAACTGGCGTTTCTCTCCCTGCCCAGAATGATCTGGGGTCCTAAAGATGAAGAAGGAAAATAGGGAGGGGCTGAAGACTGAAGAAATGAGTGGTCACAGGACTTTGCAGGGAACAGCCCCATCCACGTGGCCCTTATTTACTCAGAGGAGTTTTGGGTCAACTATCAACTCTGATGTTAAGTGAGCTTCCCATACCCAGCACAACTCTGACAGTGCTGAACAGCCTCTGTTCTGCTGGAGGTCCTGAGAAACACTCCAACCAGAGTTTCCCATCCAAGCCAGTTACTTGTCTGCACAGAACAACACTCTCACACCTAAATCCTGTGTTTCGGAACAGAACCTCATCCAATAGGAAGGCCAGTCTCAGTAGCCGCTGAACCATCATCTGCTTACACTACGATTCCTTGGATGACTTCTAGCCCAGCGGTAGCCACTGACTCCTTTTTTCTAGTAGGCTCTTTTTTGTGACTAGGGTGGACATCTCGTGTCTTGTCCAAAACCATACCTCCCACCCATGTATTTCTTTCTCTGCCTCCTTGATTGCATCAGAGATAAGTCCATGACCTAAGCCAGCCAAATGGGGTCTCTTTCTGGGACTCTGGTGCCAGCAGCAGTTACTCAGCTTTTTGTAGTGTTGTTCCCTTTCTGAAAGGACAAACCTGAGGTTCTGTCCCTGGTCTCAAGAAAAACAATGGAGAGAATAACCCCCCAGAAATGCCAGAGTGAACCTTAACAGGGCCCAAGTTCCTCTGTCTGCAGCCGGTACACGAATCAGTGATTGCTCTTAGTGCTGATGTTGTTTTGAGCTGAGCTGTCATTTACAACTCCATGTCTTTCCAAATGTTTTATGAGTATTCACCTGGCCAGCGCCACAATGTGTTCTCCAATATCTTCTTTTGTCCACTCAAAACCCAAAGGAGCAGCTTAGAATCACTAGAAGCCTCTGATGATTTCCTGTTTGAAAGTTTCATCTTTTTGACATTCTTTAATGTACACACCTTCAGCAGTTTGGCCTCTGTGATTCCCAGTGGCTTCAATTATTCCAGATTTCCCCCTGTAGTATTTTAGGATTAACACTGTACTTTGAAATTCCAAATTACATGGATTTTCTACATTAGCAGAAAACTAGGTTCCTACCTGGAGGGTCCTAAATCACAGCAGCTAAGGAGAGAAAAATCCAAGTAGAACAAGGAAGATGGTTATTAATTGAAAGCCCTGCCAGTTTACTCTGCAAAGCTCTGTGCTAAATTCTCTCATATGCAGCCCTCACAGCAGCCCTATGAGGAAGTTCCTGCTGTTCTCTCCATTTAACAGAGAGGTTAAGAAATCTAAAACCAGAGCCAGCCCGGTGGCTCAGGCAGTTAGAGCTCCATGCTCCTAACTCCGAAGGCTGCCGGTTCGATTCCCACATGGGCCAGTGGGCTCTCAACCACAAGGTTGCTGGTTCAATTCCTTGAGTCCCCCATGCGATGGTGGGCTCCATCCCCTGCAACTAGCACTGGCAACTGGAACTGGAGCTGAGCTCTGCCCTCCACAACTAAGATTGAAAGGACAACAACTTGACTTGGAAAAAAACAAGTCCTGGAAGTACACCCTGTTCCCCAATAAAGTCCTGTTCCCCTTCCCCAATAAAATCTTTAAGAAAAAAAAAAAAAAAGAAAAGAAATCTAAAACCAGCCATTCTGCTACTAAGTAGAAAATCAATCCACGGTTGTCTGATTTTTGAGCACTCTTCTTAATCAAACCCTGTCCTGCCTGCCATTTCCTGGCTCTTCCCCATCATTCCTGTTCTTTTAACATCAATTAGGTCTCTGATTGACCAGGTAGAATTTTACAAGTGGACATGGCCAAGAATGGCATCTCAAATGGGAATGACAGCAACATGGCAAAGGCAGAGTTAGGAGAAGTCAGCCACTGCATTTAGCACTCCAGTCTCAGGATCTTTGTAGGGAAGTAGAAAGAAACCCACCAGGGAAAGCGCAGTACGAGGGATCGTGATTAGTCACTGGAGTGTGAGGGTGGCATCTCATAAAATCCTGGGGAGTGGAGTGGGGTCTGTAGTCTGCAAAAATATCAGTGTAAGGTAATCTTACATTCTGATTAAAGTTAAACCCACTTTTTCTACCATCATCATCGCAATCCGCACTGTATGCTGTGCTAAGCCGGGTCTTAGAGCATAGGGTTCCGAATCCGGGGGTCCTGAGGGCACTGACGCTTTAAGGGGTCGTATGTGCCCAGATCAGGGGCTGACTAACCACAACCGAAAGAAAACCTGGCTCAAACAGTTCAAGAGACCCTGCTTCAGCGCCGGGCACTTCAAGTGCCCTCAGCAAGCCTGGCACCGGAGAGAGTGGTTTGGATGGTGGACCTGAGTGCGGAGGCAAGTTAGGAGGTCCAGGGACAGTCTTAACTCTTGATAAAGATTAATTTTGGAGCCTAGCACAGCCTTGGGACACCAATTGACTTCCACTGAATATTTGTGAAACTAGCACTCACTTGGCCTGTGGCACAGTTCCAAACAAGAGCCCTATTTTACAGTGAGGAAACTGAGGCATGACCATTTAGGTAAGTCAGGCCTTAATTTGGGACCGCTGGCCTCCTGTCCAGGCAGGACTTGGAGACCAGGGGATGAGGGGGTACGGGCGGGGGAAGAGGGACGGGAGTGGGGCAGTTCTGGAGCCCGAGCTAAAGAAGCCCACGGGAGGTCGGGCGCGAGGCGATCCACAAGGATGGGCTTTCACGAGTTGTTCCGGGAGGAGCCCGCACCGGGGATGCTGAGTCACGGTGAGCGGGCGAGGGCTAGGGGACCGCGCCTCCCTGGAACTCTGCGCAGCTCCTTGCGCAGGGACCCACTCTCCCGAGGGGCGGTACGCACATGTCTACACGCACGGAAGGCGGGATCGGAGCATATGGGGGGCGGGGGAGCGCACGCGTCTGCGTGTGGGCTCGCACGTCCGACGCTCAAGTGTGCGCATGTCCCCGCGCGGAGTCGGGAACTGGGTTGCAGACAGGAACTCCCACACGCCTCGGTCCGCGAGTCTGGGAGGAACGTGCGCGTACATGTGCGCATACTCTGCGTGCGGACGGGAGTGCGCGTGCGCAAGCGAGGAGCAATCCGGAAGGGGGCGCCAGCCCGCCCAGGAGGCTCCGTCTCGTTCGCCGTGAAGGTTCTAGGTGTCGCCCCTCGATTTTCCGTGGGAATCCTTTGTTAGGTCTTTAAAAAAAATGTCCCCGCCGCACATATTCTCGTGGGTTTGACGATAATAGAAACTTCTATGTTTACTAACTAAAGGGCTACGTCGTTCTGCCAGCAATTTCTAATGTCAGTCTCTCCTTGCAGTTCTAGTACAAACTCTGTACAAACTCTTAATTTTAGTCCGAAATAAGAGGCGATTTCATTTTAAGCCTCGTTCTATTTTTTGCTCTGTATTAGAAATTGCCTCTGACCTCAGTTGCTTCGTGCTGTTCTGCATACTGGACAGGTGGCCATGAATAAGACCGGCTCCTTGCTCTCGTGAAGCCTTGGTTCTAGTGAGGGTCAAACGTAAACACACATTCCAGAGGAGTGCTAATTGCTGTAATAAAAAACAAAGCCGGGTAGAGGCTGGGCTCTGGCTCAAGAGAACTGATGGGAGAGGCCCAAGCACGGAGCAGCCTTGGGAGCAACAGGCAGGTGGGCACCGGGTAAGCCAGGGGTGTCCAAACTTTTTTCAACTTTTTTCACCAAGGGCCATATGCGGTAAAATACACAAACAGCCAGACCACTCACTCGAGGTGAAGTACGTATTCCCTTACCTGGTTTATTTAAGTAAACTAAATATATTTTTGGAATTTGCTGCAGGCCAATAAAAAATGGATTGTGGGCTGCAGTTGGCCCGTGGGCCGCAGTTTGGACACCCCTGGGGTAAGCGGATGTCCGGTAAGTAGATGTTGAGGTAGCAGGGGTGTATGGGAAACCCTGAAGCCAGAGAGGAAGAGGCAGCAGCCTGGTGATGAGCAGGTTGATGGCAATGGAGATGTAATAACATAGAATTTAAATGTGCATAGAGCTACTTAGACTTCCTGATTAATTGAATGAGGAAAGAAAATCAATAATGTATTCTAGGATTTCCACTTGAGCAACTGGGTGGGTGAATGGATGGTAGTACCTCTTTCCAAGGATGGGAAAGATGGGGTCATCGCTCTAAAAGTCTGAGTTTTAAGGGCAGAAACTGCATCTCCTTTGCAGCCCTAGCTCCTAGCAAGGGCCTTGTTCCCAGGTGACATTAGTAAATGTTGAAATGAACATGACACTCCTGAAACCATCCTTCCTCCTCAGGCCCATATGCTGAACTCACTTCACTCCCAATAAAAGCTACATGCAGTCCCTTCATAGACAAACAGAAGCCTGGGCCCAGGGAGCCTATCCTTGTGGAATCATAAGGCAACTATGTGTGTTACTTTCAGGAACGTGCCCCTGGAGGGTCCCTAGACTCCCAGGCCCATGTGGTTGGGAGCCTGCCAGGCATGCTGTCCACTTACAGGGCTTTTTGGCAGTCAAGGAGCTGGCCATTGGGATGGTTTATTTCCTGTCTCCATATCAGGACGAAGATCACAACAGGGGCCACAGTGCCCAGAAGGCCAGGCCCACCCAGTGCCATGGTTGGCATGCGGCATTTCAGCTACACCCAGAGCTGGATGCCCCTCTCTCCCAGGATCAAGTGTGAAAGGAGTTTCACCAGTCTCACAAGGACCTCAACTGCCTCTTCGTCCTCTTCTTAGCTGGGCCTAGGCCTCCAAGGACCCTTTTGGGGCTCAGGTGTAACATCTGTCTGCTTCCATCCCCACCTATCCAGCACTGAAGTTGGGGCTACAGGACTCCTATTTCCACCAGTGCTGTGAATCAGGTCAGTGAACAGCACTGGGTACACGTATTAAATAGGAACATGCTTGGATAAATGTGTTTTTCCAGCTAGAATTTTAATATGAACTTTCAGTGTATTCCTTAACAGACTCATGCAACATGGCTATGACTAAGCAACCTTGTCCTGAGGTGCCCTTGGAAGGCTCTGGACCTGGTCCCCATGCTCAGCTTCTGGGCATCTCAGCAGAAAGAAGCCTGAATGGTACTTATACTGGTAGGTTTTATATTAATGCTCACATACTATTTTCCTAAGGTCAAAAAAGTTTCAATCAAGTACTCTCTTGCTATAAATGAAAATGAGTTGAAATTCCTTTGTAACTTACCCTGTGTGGTTCCCACTGTATAATCTTTCCATCTGCTTAGCAGGATGGGGTCATCCAGTGAGACTAGTCCTTGTCCCTGAAGAAGGGTCTCTGCCACATATTGGGTCCCTGGTGGAGTGGTGGGAGACCTCATTTTTGGGTCTGCTCCTTGGAAAGGCTGCCTGGGCAGCTGACAGCACCCAAGCTTGGTGGAATGGGAGTGTTGGCAGACCACAACCCAAGGAGAGAGCTTGCATCCTTCCAGGTGGTCTCTTTCACAATGACATTGGCTCTGCCTGCACAGAAGCCTCTCCTACCATGTTTCCCTGAAAATCAGACCTAGCCGGACAATCAACTTTAATGTGTCTTTTGGAGGAAAAATTAATATAAGACCCGGTATTATATTATACCAGGTCTTATAGTAAAATAAGACCGGGTCTTATATTAATTTTTGCTCCAAAAGACGCATTAGAGCTGATTGTCTGGCTAGGTCTTATTTTCGGGGAAACACGGTAGCTTTGGCTTTAGGGAAGCCAAGAGGAGAGGAGTGTAGGTTGTCTTGCTTCCTATCCAGCTACACCAGTTCATCCTATACCCCCAGTGGTCTTTCCCTTTTCAAGGTCTCAAAAGCAGAGAAACCAACCCAGGTGCAGCTTTTCAAAGTAATGAATGAGGCAGGGCTTCTGAGAGACATGGTGTCTGTTGCCGTTCATTTTAAACAGAGATACAAAATATTATTAAATGTATATTTTTAATAAAGCCAATAGTTATTTTACTTATAGGAGCTTTAAAAGATACAAAATGTATAGTTCCAGTTTGGAAGCGTTGTAACTACTCACACTGTGTCCTGCTGATGCCTGAGCAAGGCAGCCACGCGCGGCCACGCAAAGGACACACACACGCACGCACGCACACACATGCGCTTTGGCGAGACGCCCGCCAAGCGCAGCACCTGGAATTACCAGTGTTCAGAGCAAGGTGGTACTGAGAACACAGCACCTACCAGGAGAGCACACATAGACAGCTTCACACAGTCTCACAGCCCATGGAGATGCAATTACAAAATGTCTTAAGAAAAACAGACTAGAAAGGGACAATGAGCGATGCTGATGTCAGCTGTACTGGGGCATCAAGGACGGACCTCTGACCAGGGTGAGGTCTTGGGGAGGCACTATTAAAACAAGAGTACTTCAGTATAATAGAACTGGAAATACAGGGTACTGTGAACACGTTACGGAAGGAAATAGAAAACTATCTTACAAGTCAAACAGCCACGAACAACTTCAACAGAGATTAGTGCACACACGGTGACATCTAACACAGACAAGAGCCACGCAGGGTGGGTGCAAAGCACGTGCCTGAAAAAGTCTATGTACAAAAGAGTTCTCTGTAAACATGGTGAGGTGAATGTTCAGAACCCACGGTGACAGGATCAAAAGCACAGGCGGCAACGGCATCCCCACACAGCACAAGACATCACCCGAGGCCTGGGAACAGCCTGGCAACACAGTACTGACGATTCAATGGCTGGGCTCAGACACCCTAAGGGCCCTCTATAGAATTAGTGTGTGTACATATATATATTTTTTTCTTTTTGGTATTTTTAAATATAAATTTACTTATGTCCGTAGAAAAGTGAGAACATAAATGTGTTATTACAATCTTTGCTGGAAAAGCTTATATGGAGTTAGAAAGAATAAACCATTTATTAGTAGTTAACATATATTAAAATGGTTTAATGATTTAAGAAAATATAAAAAAAATATTAATACTGTCAAACTTTCATACCAGAAAATATTATGGATTTTTCTCAATTAGACTTTTTCAAAGATGAAGTATGAAAAATTTAAATAAGTTTTATATAAAGAACTTCTGTAACCTCAATTAATATACAGTGGGATATGTCTACTCTATATAGATATATTTATTATTTCTCAATTTAAGCACCATTAAATTCTTCTGGATCCATTCTGGCTGGAAAAAACCCCTAAATCCACAGGATGTTATCTATTTAATGGCACGTTAACCGAAAATGAGGTTTTTATTTTGTTGTTTTTCTGTTTTTGTCTTTTAAAGAAAATACTTTAAATTCTTATCTATATCTTAATTGGTTTGTCTTGAGCCAGCTCATAAATGTTACTGCAATTCCAAGTGCAGGGGTCTCTGTGCAGCCCTTGACCACACCCCCACCTTCTGACACCATGCTGAGGCCTCTGGCCCTATGTGGAAGGAGCTGAGGGCAGCAGGTGTAGCTTTACCCTGCACACAGACAGCAGCTAGCGGGCTCATTTCCATGCACCATCAGGAATATGCCTCTGACATCAGTTTTATGATCCTGCTTTCGTAAAGCCAGTGAAGGCTGCACCCTCTGGGTGCTGTGGGGGTGGTGAGGGGCTGCCCACCCACAGAAAACCCAGGTGATTGCTTCTGATCACAAATATTCTATATGTTGTCTATTTTGTATAAGCTTAAAAAAAAAATAGTGTTGAACAAAACTCCAGCCGCTGTATTTGTTAACCTTAAAATATTCAATGTGTTTTAGGCAGGAGATGTTTTAACTAAAAACCTATATGAAAAATAGTTATGAAATACAGTGATTGGTGTGGTCATCACTCAATGTGTTTAGGAGGGGGAAGGGGAAGTTTCAAAAGAATGGTCAGTTTTGCTCTCAGCCTTCAGGTCTGATGCCTTCCCAGCACACACACAGTAGGACTACAAACTTGAGAGCTGTGTTTCTCAAAGTGTGGCCTGTGGCCCACCTGCATCAAGATCACCAGAGGTGCTCATTAAGCTCAAAGATCCCCCGCATTTCCCTGAGGCGGGTCAGAGACCTCAGCCTGCAGCTGGCCCTTCAGTGCTCTGATGCCTCCAACATGTGAGAAGCCAGGCATGAAAGGCTTAGAGCTGCCAACCACCCCCATCCCCAAGGATCTCTGCCTGGGACAGGGGTGCACTGGTCCTCTGGGGGGCTGGTGCCAGCTAGTCAGCCCTAGGGTGGGGACACTGGCCCCGACAGCTTTGGGCAGGCAGGTGGGCCAGCCTGGGTCAGTACTGGGGCAAGTAGGCCGGCCTGCGCTCAGCCTTCCCGGGGAAGGCCTTGAAGCCCTTGGATGCTGCCTTGTGTGCTGGTGGGGGTGGGGGCTGCGGTGGAGTCTGCACGTAGGTGAAAGAGGCGGCGCTACAATCGCTGGTTGCAGCCCACACTGGGGACTGCAGCATCTGCATGGTGTCGTTCCACTGGCTGCCAGGGCTGGTGACTGCATAGAGTGGTGCACTTGGGCTAGGCAGTGTGCTGGGCAGCGGGGAAGGGTGTTGCCAGGGTGCTTTGGGCGGCCACGTTTTGGTTTTGTTATCCTGAGAGACAAAAGAAGGTTCTTAGTGGCATTTCTGGCAACTCATCATCTTTCCCCGCCTTCCCCCATCTCTGGCCCTGCTCTTACCTACGAGACAGGGTGAGAGCCCTCCCCCTCCCCACAGCCCTGGAATAGCACTGGCGAACAGAACGTGCAATGATAGAAATGCTCTATGTCTGCACTGTTCAATATACTAGCCCCATGTGCTTAGTGGCTATCGTATTGGACAGCACAGTCCCAGAGCTTCCTCTCCATATGGCTCTGAGTCAGCAGAGATGGCTAATCATTTAGACAAAATCATGGGGGGAAAAGTCATTCACCTCAAACAAAAGCCCTCATTTCTTTGAGGCCCTCTTAAAACTCAAGCTTTGGAACTTTGCTCATGGTCTGTACCCCTTAGAGCCAGCCGTCTGTGCCAGAGCAGAGCGCATCATACCTGATTCATGTCCTCCACTGTGGTAAGAAGAGGTGGTGAGGGCAGTGTGCTGGTCTCCTGCTCTCCACTGCTGTGTTTCCTGAAAGAACCAAGAGCTCAGTGCAGTGGTTGCCTGGCTTCCTGCCCAGCTTACCTCCAGGGGGCATTCTAGCCACTTAGCTCTGGTGTCTCAGGGCATGGGTTCTAGGTGGGGGCCCTTGGGTCCACTGTGCAGGGGGATAATGTGGGTCACCCTCGAATGGTGCACTCCTGCAAGCCATCACAGGGCTGGGGTGGGGGAAGGGGGGCAGGCATGAGGACAGGAACTGGCTGCATCCGCTGTTCTGAGTCCACCAGTTCTGGCCATTTGTTTCTTTATTCAACAGATAGTGACTATTTACCATACACTGAGAATGTGACTAAAACACCAAAAGGTGTTAGTTTTACTAATGACATGCAAAAATTTGTTATAATGTTGAATGACAAAGGCAGGACGTAGCTGGGGTGTAGGTAAATCGTCTATCTGCGGCGCTCCTGCTCGCTGCAGAGGTGGTGCTACAGGTGACTTCTTAGATGTCTACTCGGCCTCTCCAATTTCCCTGTCTCAAACTCCATCCCTGGTTCCACCTTGCTGCTCCCGCATGCCTCCCCATCTCGGTTCACGGGACCCTCTTTCACACAGATGCTCAGGCCAAAAACTTGTGTACTATCCTGATTCTACTCTCTCACATGCACCACTGCCAGTTCCTCACCAGCTGCTCCCTCATTTTGTTCAGCTTCCTGCTCACCAGAGGCCTCCCTGACTCCCATTCTGAAAACAGAAAAGCCACCTGTCCCCTGCATTCTCTCCCCTCGTATCCTGCTTTATTTTCTTCACAGCATCTAACCCAATCCAATATATCTGGTTTTTTCTGTTTGTTTTTTTATCTGCCTTCTCTCAATTGAATATAAGTTCCACAAGGAAGGGGACTTTGCTGTATCACCAATGCCTGGTACATTATAGGTGCCAATGAATGAATGAATGAATGAATTTAACTTTTCTAAGCCTTAGTTCCCTCACTTGTGAACTGGGGGTAAAACAGTCCTTATATAATAAGGTGGTTGCTATGGGATGAACTGTGTCACTGCCCCCCCCATTCATACGTTGACCCCAAATTCATATATTGAAGTCTTTCCCAGTACCTCAGGCTGTGACTGTATTTAGAGAGAATGTGTTTAAACAAGTAATTAAGTTAAAATGAAATCATTAGGGTGGGCTCTAATCCTGTATCACTGGTGCCATTCTAAGAAGAGATTAGGACGTAGACACACGCAGAGGGTAGACCATGTGAGGACACAGAGAGAGGATGGCCATCTGCAAGCAAAGAAGAGAGGCCTCAGAGGGAACCAACCCTGCTGACATCTAGCCTCCAGGACTGCGAGGAAATACATTTTTGTTGTTTAATCCCCTCCAGCCTGTGGTACTTTGTTATGGTAGCCCTAGCAAATACAGTGGTTGTGAGAATTAAGTGAGAAAATGTGCGTGAATGCTTTGCCCAGGGCCTGGCACACAGAAAGCACCCTAGCTGGTATTAGCAATTGCTGTCATCACCACTGTTACTACTCCGTGCAGCCTGACTCAGGTCCCGTTCCGTCTTCATCTACCCACTCCCCACTGCTTATCCAATGAAGCCTGGCCTCCTTTTCCACTTCACAGCATGAGTGGGCATGCTTCTGATGCCCTGGCAGCCCTGCATGCTCTCTATTTCCTGCCCACATCCTTTAGACTGCCACGTCTTGGCCTCTGCTTCCTCACAGCCACAACAGTCTTTTACTCCTAACCAAATTCTTGTCTTAATTTCAGGGCCCATTTTAATTTTTGTGATTACTGTTGAAAACTTCTTAGCTCTGAATATACTATGTTACTATTTTTTTTCCCCTTGAAATACCACTCAGAGGTCATTTTATACAGTTCCACCTTTGACAAAGAAACTGAGGGTCAGTCCGGGCCAGACCCTTGTCCGGAGCTACAAAACCTGTTGGTGAGTCCTGCTTAGAACTTGGTTGTCCTGGTCCTGCTCCCCCCACAGAAAGGGCTGCGTCCTGCAAGGCACAGGCCAACATCAGCAGGCCCTGTCTCAGAATCGTCCCTTGCCTGTCATACTGGTAGTTCTGGCTGCCGCTGGCATGACACTGTTCTGCCAGCAAAACCTCAACCCAATGTTAGTCACCTGGGCTATAAGCCTGTGTGGTGGCCCCACAGGGGCCTCAGCAAGACAGTGCCAGAAGAGGCCTCTGCCTTTGTCACACAAGGCCGACGGGGAAGGATGGGGCTCCTGAGCTTTCCAGAGGAATAAGCTATGGGTGACATTTACATGCCCCTCTGTCCTTTGATTTAGAAATCCCTTCATACCTTCTCTGCTTGACAGCAGCAACGAGGTCAGGCCCTGAAAACATGGAGAACAGGCTGTCCCCATTGGCAGAGGACGTCTCGTCACTCGAGCTGGCTGAGTCTCCCTGAGTACCCGACCAGCCGCTGTGCAGGCCATCCCTGAAAGCCAAAGAGAGAAGCTGGTCCCAGGCCTCCTGTAGCCAGCCTGGCCACTGGCTGGACAGCCCCAAGGCCAGCCCCCCCGCCCCCCCACCCAAGCCGTAAAAAACAGTCTTTACTCTGTATTCATCTCACAACCAAATAGTGGTCTCTTGTCTCCTGTATGAAGGTCAAACCTGCATTGTTTAAGGGTCAATTTTATTTTTGATCCACAGTTGGGAATCCATGTATGTGGAGGGTCAACTTAAGTTATACGTGGGTTTTTGACTTCTCGGTGGGGCAATGCCCCTAACCCCCGAGGTGTTCAAGGGTCAACAGTAATACAAGCATCACTGACCTTTATTCCTCTTAGAAGCCTGTGGTTTCTCTATGAAATTCACTTTATAGCAAACAAAAAGTTGAGGTGGTCTTTAGCTACCCAGATGTGAAAAATCAATCCCAAGTTGTTTTTACGATGAAAATCCACAGTTCTCTCCATACACTGGAATCTAAAACGTGTACCTTTGCCTTTTACAGGCTACAAGGGTGACATTCCATCAATCACACGGGTTTCATAGACATGCTCATTTCAGCATAAAGACAGTGTTAGACATGCAATTACTTCATAAACACTATCAAACAAGATCCTTGTCTAGGGCAGCAGTCTATCCTGAAAATCAATTTATACCAATGGTGTGTTCACAGGGACACATCACAACACTTGGCATCCTACAGTCAGTCAATCACAAAACTCTGACTCCCTGAAGATGTGACCATGTGTCACTCACCTGCAGGCTTGAAACTGAATTACTTGGTAAGAGTGTATAAAGGCCCACGGCAGATACCCAGGTCCCAAACCTGGCTTCCCCACCACACCCAGCACTCACCCTTCTGTGAAAAACTCTGGGAAAGGCCAGGTCCGATGGGCATCATCCATGGGTGGCCAGTGTCCCCGGGGGTTGCCTGGGCGGCGACCATGCTGGACTTGCCGCTTCTGCTGCATTGCTTGGCTCACTCCTGCCACATAGCGTGCAAACTCGGGGTCTGAACCCACTGTGTTAAGACAAAGGGACAATAGGGTTTAGAGCCAAACTGGCCTCGTTTCCTTTGCTACCTTCTGAGGATGTGCTGGTCACACATAAAGTGAAAAGTGGTGAGTTGCTGCCAGGCCTGTGCCCAGAGCTGGCTGCGGGATTTGCCTAGGAGCCTGTAATGGTGAGAGGGGACTGAAGTTCAGGTATGGTGTGTGCATGGGGATTGTCAGGACAGGTTATGCCTGAGAAGAGGCAGGCGGAACGTGAACAAGAGACAGAGAGAGCGCGCTAAAGGTTTGCGTTAGCCATGTCTAAATATTAAAGACAAATGCCAGGTACTTAAAAATTTTCCAATGTCTGATGCTATGTACTTAACAACTTAGAAAATCAGATGATGACTTCAGCCAAATGAAAATCTGGACGTTATCAAAGCAGCAGGCCAGGGTCAGCCAGATAGACAATATGGCCATTCCCACTTCGGCCCAACCATGATCCAGTATTTTCCTGGATATGGGATGGCAGACCTGCTCATTCAGTCTGAAGATAGTAAGAGTAGAAATGAATAACATGAAATTTCAGAGGTGACTGGAAACATATTGGACAGAACTGAGTGAGGACCCGTAGGGAAGTAAAAGTGGGAGAAAAAAAACAGCACAGAAGGCATTTAGAGGAAGAATCAAAAAGATATGGCAGTGGCGGCTGGTTGGCTCAGTGGTTAGACCACAGTGCTCGTCAAACCAAGGTCACCGGTTCGATTCCACACAGGCCAGTGAGCTGCGCCCTCCACAGCTAGACTGAAAATGACAACTTGACTTGGAGCTGATGGATCTTGGAAAAACACACAGTTCTCCAATATTCCCCAATAAAAATTTTAAGAAGATATGGCAGGAAAATATCTATGGTACACAAACTGAATATGACTCAGCAATGTGTATGTTTTAGCTTCAAGTTGGGAAAGATACTGAAGCACGATCCCATTGTTAGATTGTTCTCGGGGTGCTGCCACGGGACTACTGCATGAAACTATGCCGTTTGTGCCCTGCAGCAAGATGTCCACACAAGGGGGGAACAGGCTGAAATCAAGGCCCATGCCAGCGAGTCAAGCCACGCCCCCAGGGGCTGGGTGTGCCTGTTCAGAGGGGCATTCCGTTCTAACTGGCTCTGCCCACGAGGGTGCCTTCCAGAATTCACCTGTCCAGTGGAGTGCCCTTCCTTAAGTTGCAAAAAGGGCTATACAGACTTTCTGCCCTTGGGGCAGGGTCTGCAGGAAGCTATTATTAGGGACTTGAAGGTCAGAAAGGAACACTCAGAAGGAAAAGCTAGTAGGATTCGCAGGCTGTCCGCGTCTCAACAGGGATCAACAGTGGTAAAATTCTGCCAAACACCATTTATAATCTAGTTACATGACTGTCAAAAAATGTATAGACTGTTGAGCAATTGAGAAAATGTGCCATGCCCACCCCTGTAGCTCGCTCCTCCATAGCAGGTGGAACTGTTTGCTCTTCTTGTACCCCAGGGTCCAAGGTTCCCCACATCTACCCACCCAAGGAGAGCAAGAACAAGAGAGCATGAGGAGCAGTTTGAGGAATTTTCAGAAGATATAAGAAAACACTTTTCTTGAATAGTTAATGCTGGGTTGTTTTATCAGGGAATCTTTACTCCAGGTGGTTGTTTATATAAATATTTGCTATACTTGTTTATATTTCACAGTACTCCCCTTGTGAAATATATTTTTGACTTCCTTATACCTTTTGCTAGAGAAAAAAGTAATTTCTATATATTTGTCTTGCATTTACCCACCTTACCAGACTCACTAATTCTAGAGGTTCTTTTAATTGAGTCTTGTTTTTTTCCAATTCTATTGCCAGCAAAGAGATGTGCTTTTTAATTTATCTTTTTTAAAGATATACCTCTTACTTCCCTTAGTTTTGTCTTGCTGTATCTGCTAGGAAGGTCAAGACAGTTATATGCTATTGGTAGTTAACTGTTGCCACCCCGTCTGGGTCTAGATTTTAATTGGATGATTTTGTTTCACTATATAAAGTGCTACTTACTACTGGCTTTTGGTAGATAGTCTTTTTTATATTCAAGAAATTTCCTTCATGTTTTACTTTGAGGGGTTTATTTATTTTTAAAGAATTGCTGGTGTCTTTTATCAAATGTCTTCATAGCATCTATTATATGAGTTTTTCTCATTTAATTGGTTGATATGATGGATTACTGTACAGTAGAATTCCTTATTCTGAACCAACTTACAACCCCGAAGTAAACCATGTTTAGTAACTATATTACTCTTTTGATACACTGCTGGATTTCCGTATATGTATCCATAGTAATACATGAGATGTACTACCGTTGTTTCCCCGAAAATAAGACATAGCCGGATCATTAGCTCTAATGCGTCTATTGGAGCAAAACTTAATATAAGACCCGGTATTATATTATTCTGTAATATTATATTGTTACAGAATAATATAATACTTGGTCTTATGACCGTCATAGTAAAATAAGACTGGGTCTTGTATTAATTTTTGTTCCAAAAGACGCGTTACAGCTGATTGTCTGGATAGGTCTTACTTTCGGGGAAACACTGTATAGTTTACTTTTTGTATAATCCTTATAAAGTTTTTACGGTAAAAATCATGGTGGCTGCATAATTACCTTTCCAATGTCTTGTGAAACAGGCAGGTTTTCTACTTCTTGGTGCAATTTTGGTAATGTATATTTTATTAGGAAAGAATCTATTTTCCATTCAGCTTTCAAATGTGTTGTCATCAATCATATGTAGTAATGTCTTAAAGTTCTTTAACTCTCCTATATATCTGCAGTAGTTATGTCTCCTTCCTCTTTCCTAATCTTGTTTCTCTTTGTTCTCTGTTACTCTGTTATAATAAATTGGTTTATCTATTTTAGTGGTCTTCCAAAGACTTTTCAGATTTATAATTTCTACTATATTTTTCTTTTAAATTTAATTTTGGCTTTTTATCCTTAATTCACTCTACCTCCTAGTTTATTTTTGTTTTATTTCTAAGTTATTTTTTGTTTTACTAACTTAAAATTTCTAAGTTAATTTCCTAAGAGAACTCTGGTGGTATTTTCACACTGTGTAGGCCAGGAGAAGCCATATTCTGTGAAGGCAGGCAGGTAGGTACCTACCTACCATCTTCCATAGGTCCTGGAGGTTAGGCAAAAAGAATCACAGGACAGGTTATATAATTAGGAAAAAAGCAGCCCACAAAGGGCCAGCTGCCTTGGCACCCACGGATGGAGGGCCCAGACTGGAGCCCCGCTTAACCACGGGACTTTGAGCCATTCAAGTAACTTCTTCTCTTCTGCCTTCATCCTGTCCTTTGTACAAAGAAAAAGAGCTCCACTTACCTTCTCAGCCTCATTCTCACTACTTCCAACCTTTGCTAGATCTGCCCCATACTAACCACCACACAGGCAGAAAGGGTCTTTAAAGTCACTTCCCCACAAGTCAGGCTGTGGCAGACCGGTCCAGTGAAGTCCTCAGTGATTACATTTATGTTAAATCCCCGAGGTGGGGAGTGGAGACTCACGTACCTGCAGGATCAAAAGGCAGAATCTCTCCCAACATTCCAAAGACTCCTTCACTTTGGTCACGGTTTGGCCAGGTGTTATTTCTAGGTCCCTGTGGCTTCTGTCCCAACACCTCTGACATCACATTATCCATATAGCTGCTCACCAGACCCAAGCTGTACAAGTCAGAACTGAGATCAGATATGCCAGGCCACTGGCCAAGAGGAGACAGACCCGCTCCAACGGGTTGTGCTGGCTGCTGGGATGAGCCATGTACCCATTTCCCAGGGGCCCGAGGCTGGGGCGGGGGCTGCTGCGATCCAATTGGTTGTAGCAGGTGTTGGTAGTACTGGACCTGGGGTTGTTGTTGCTTTGGGGACTGCTGCTGAGGTGCCAGGCCTGGCTGGGGTGTCAGAGGTGTGTGCGTCCCAGCCTGGGGCGGCCGCGGTGGAGGGGGCACTGGCAGTGGTGGCTGCTGTGGTTGCATGGCTCCTGCCTTTTGCTCAGTCACCATGGCTACGGCAGAATTGCGCCTCGTCACTAATGGAGAGCCCTGATGTGACTGGCCCATATTAAAGCCCGAGAGAAAATCTATCACCTCCTGCATTTCCTGATCTGTGGGCAAGTTCATACCCTTCTCGTCCTTGCCGTCATCCCCTCGCAGAAAGTTGTCATGCCTCTCTGTGAGAAAACCATTGGCCATCTGATTACTGGAATTCGGAGCTGACTGTGAAGGGTCTGTAGTCCTAGGGAAATTACCAATGTTCAAAATGCTTTGTAACCTTGAGTCAATATTACTGGGCACTTTGGCCTTCTCTTCTGAACACCCAGCTATGAAGGTGTTTTTGGAAGGGGTACTGAGGATGGAATAATTTGTGCTGCTGCTAGAGCTGCTGGTACATGAAGCTCTCTTGGTGAACCGGGATGTCAGTTTGGAGAATGTCTTCTGCAGGCCACCTGAAGATTTGTTTCCATGTCCAGAAGGCAGGTCAGCCTGATTCCCAAAATCACAGATCTCCCTTTGAAGCTGGATCTGTATGCAGGGTAAAGCTTGTTCCCTAATAACAGAAATGTATTAGAAAAAAAAAAAAAGACAAATATACAAATTGGATAATGAAATGGATCTCTTTGTTTAAGGAAGACTTTAAGAATTTTCAAAAAAGACCTCTCTTGGTGGTATTAGGTTCACTTATTTTATTCAATGAACACCCAAGAGTTTTAATTAAGTGTGCATAATAAGCACTGACTATATTTATTATTTTTTTAAAAATCTACAGCGTCTAACATAGGACTGCGAAAATGACATCAGGATTGGGGCCTGAGGAGTCTGAGCAAAACCCTGTACCTGCGGCACAGGAAAGCAAAGCATGGCTAGAGTGGGGGATGTGACTGGCAGAGGCCTGCTTTGTGCCTGGAGGGCAGAGACTGAGAGCCTGGCAGATCCAGCAGAGGGACAATGGACAAATCCACAAAGCAAAGAGGGGTGGGTGGGCAGGACTCAGGGACACTAGGCAGCACTGCTGTCCTTAGAAGTACTTTACAGACAGTGCCAAGAACAGATGGGTGTTACTGCTAAAGTTTTCCCGAGCACTTCTAGTCTGGAAGAGAGCACTGGAGATAGAAAGGGTCCTGGGCAGGAGCTGAGGCAGATGATGGCTGGTGCAACCTCACTGTGCTGGGTCTCTGTGTGCTCATGAGTTAAGAAAAGGGGAGGACGCATGGCTAGATGTTTAAGGTTCCTTCCTGTTCTAAGGTAAACAATTCACAAAGGGATAATTTTGCAACTGTCAGCTACTTTCAGATATGAAGTTCATGCAAGATATAAGTAAATTTGCTAAACATTTCTCTGCTCTTAGTCCATAAGGAGAACATGAGCTGGGTTAAAATCCTCTTGATGGATTTCCTCTCAAGTGATAAAATAAATGAAGGCAGAAATGTTAACAAACTGGGGAGTCGGGGTAAAGGGCACAGAGCAATCCGCTGCACTATTCTTGCAACTGTTGTGTAAGTTTGAAATTATTCCAAAATAAAACGTTACCAAAAAGTTCTCTTTCTTGTGTTATAGACTCACATACTATCAGTGACGTGAGCACACATGAAACTCTGTCCCTAGGTGTGCACCAATTGAAAGCAAACCAATTCAAGTGACAGATGGGGACACCAACCTCCCTGCCCTCCAGCGGTTGAGGTCCAGGACAGCTGTGTAGAGCACGTCCACCAGCCCCAGGGTCTTCTCGGGATCCAGGCTTCTCTGCAGCAGGGACATGGTAGCGGGGTCTTCTTTCAGGCACCTAGGCACAAACCAGGCTGTGTTAGTCGTGGCTGCACTTCTCTGCAAGGGTGTTCCAAGCAGGCCTCGTGCAAAAGGCTATAGTTTGCACCAAATAAAAATTTATTAATTATAAGAACGTTTAGAGAATGACAGGGCTAACAGGAACTTGTTGCTATGCAAAAGGAAGAGGAAGCAATAGGGTCTGGGGTGTCCATGGATTTCCAACTAGAGTCCATTTGGTAGGAAAAGAAGGGTTCAGTGGAGGGGCTGCCTTCCAGGGCCCTAAAGCCCTCTCACTGTCCAACAGCCAGCTGCAGCCCTGACTTTCCTCTCCACCCTGCTGAGATTCCGTGGTCTGGCACAGTATCTATTCCTTTGCAAACTCTTTCCTTGATGCCCCTGACCCTCCCTTCCTCTACAGCTCTTCACACCTGTACCCAAGAAACTGAGGATCAATGGAGGGAAAACCCTCACAGTCTGCCACCGGGATTCACCGTAGATTTCAGGTAAGGAACAAACATGACCTCCCCATAAATTAATTTTTCCCTTTTCCAAGACGACTGCTTCACCGCTCCTCCCCTCTCCTTAAAGCTCTGCTATCTCTACCCACTCGCCTGTTCTTTCCTTTCTCAACTCTCACTTAGTTGAGAAAACACGTAAGCAGATGGGCTCTACTTCATTCCCCTCTCCACTAGTTCTGCCATCTCACCTGTGTCCCCGTCCCCACACCCTGCCTTCCCCTCCCATCACAGCAGAAGACAGAAACAGGCCCTGCCCTTACCGCAGGCTGACCTCCACCTGAGTGCTTCATGCTACCCTTCTGCTTTCCCAAGGACCTCACTCACGTAATCACCTCATTTCTCCGCTGTGATAGTCCCTTTGGCAAACAAATCAGTCTCACCAACCACCTTCTCTTAGCCCCACATTCCCCTCCAGGCAGTGCCCCATTTCTCTGTACCCCATTTTGGCAAAGCACATCGTCTCCTCCTCTGCCTTATCTCCTATTCCTCTCACCCCACTCTGCCTGGGCTTTCATCCGCATAACTCCACTAAAATACCGTAGCTTTTGTCCAACAGCTTAGATCTTGCCAAAGTCAAAGGTCAGTTACCTGTCTCCACCTCACTTAATCTGTCAGCGACACTGTGCAATGTTTCTTTCCTCCTGGATCCCTGTCTTCTGCAGCTTCGGAGATCCCAATCTTGCTCCATTTTCCTCCTACCTGGCTGGCAGCTCCTTTTTTCCTCCCCTGCTGACTCCTCCTGCTCCTCTTTCCCCTACCTCTCTGTACGGTGACATGTTCCAGGCTTTGTCCTCTGTTCTGAAAGTGCTGCATTGATCCTGCATAGACTATCCCTACACTGAAGATTCAAATCACCTTCACCAGCCTAAACCTTCCCCCTCAACTCTACCTTCACATATCAACTGCATGCTTGACAGCTCTCCTTGCACACCTGACAGGTAGTTCAAAGGTCTCCTGGTCAGCGCAACCCTTGACTCCTCTCTGCCTCACCAGAACCCACTCTGATTCCTACGATCTTCTTCAATAAGGAAACGACGCAGCTGTCTACCCCAAACCTACAAGTGACCTCTAGCTTTCTCACATCCTACAGTAATCCATAAGCAAATCCTGACTGCTCTTCTCCTAAAACATAGTCTGCATCCAAGCACTTCTCACCATCTCTCTTATTACCGCTTTACTCTAAGAAACTACCATCTGTGTCTCAGGACCAACCTCCCAACTGGTCTTTTCTCCTCTCTGGTCCCTCCAAGGCCCACCCTCCACACAGCAGCCAGAGTGAGCCTCCTACATCACAAAGCAGGACACATCACTCCCATTTAAAGCCCTCCGGGGGCATCCCAGCATGACTGAACTAAAATCTAAACCCTTCACCACAACCCTCAAGGCTCTTTGTGACCTGGTCCCTCCTGCCTCTTGGGTCACACTTCTCGTCACTGGTCACTTCACCTCCATTCACCTTGTCCCGGCCGTGAGGCCTGTTCTCGCTCCCTGAATATATTGGGGTTACCCCCATCTCAGGACCTCTGCTCTTGTTGCTGCCTTCTTCTGGACTGCTCTCCCTGGAGAACTGCTTCCCACTGCCCATTCCGGGCACCTCCACCAAGAGGCCTTTTCTGAGAGGGAGAACCAGAAAGACATTGTCTGCCTGACTGAGGGCACTCTGGGAGTTAAATGGTGAGATCAATATTTGCGAAGCCACCCTAAGAAGACAGTAGGAGTCCCCAACATTGACCTCAACTTGAGAAGAAATAAATCTGGGAGGTTGTGAGTTGGCCAACCTCAGGAACCAGGCAACGAGGTAAACGCTGACAGTGCCCAACCAGCCCCTGGACTCCTGGGAGAGAATTCTGGCCAGTGGACCTGGCCAAGGTTCATGCACCCAACTCTCTCAGCCTGGAGTCGCTGATTATCAGGACACGTTGCTCTGTGCTCCCAAGCCAACTTCTGCTTGTGATTTGGCTGGTCACATGTTTGTCCACGAGGAGAGCATTTGCTGGTCATGCAGAAAGGAGTCCTACAGTTTCTGGTGATAATAATTTCTCTTTCTGAAAATCAATAAATTGGCACTTTTATTTTATTCATCAGTCTTGAGAGCTGATCAATAAAATCCCCTTAAGAGACTACATCCATTCTTTTGACAAGTCACTCAGACTTGCTTAAAACTCTACCTGTTCTTAGATACGAATCCGAGTCCCTTAGGGACCCTGCAAGTCTTGGCTTCTACGACCTCCCTCACCCCCCTTCATCATTACCTACCGGATCTCCAGCCACCCAGTCACGCTGGTTCACTCCTCTGGCCTCTGCTGTTCCTTCTGCTTGCAATGCTTTCCCCATCCACTCTGCATGGCCAGCTCCTCTTAGATTTCACATCTCATAAGAGGCCCTTCACGACTGACCTCCTCCTCCAAAATAGCCTCCCCTCTCCATCTCTACCCCAGTTATTCTCTCTCATATGACATCATTCTACTCTTATTCCCTTCATACACTTGCCAGTGTTTGAACTTAACTCTTATGCTTGGTAGCTCTTCCCCTGCCTCCCCATTACAAAGTCAGCTCAGGTAGGGGCAGGGACCCTGTCGGTCTTGCTCATGATTAAGTTCCCAGAGCCCAGTGTCTGTCACATAGTAGGTATTTAATAAGTATCTGTTGAAAGAAAGAATGGATTGCTTAAATACGATACTTTAAAAATCTAAGTATTACTTTACTGAGATTGTTTAGAAAAAAACACATCTGGCAGCTGGACACTTCATTTTATTAAAAGCAAAGAAATTCTTGACTGGCTTTGCTATAATTTCATTTTCCTCAAGGTGAAGTAAAGCAATCAATTCTGTTTGATTTTGGCTCAACAAGCACATATTTTACAATTTGAAAGAAGAAAAAAAAAACAAAAAAACACAAAAACTTTGTATTTTTACCAAAAGCAACCAGCAGAGGGAGTCTCTCCAAGGAATCACAGTCCAAAAAGTCTTTCATGGAGGTGCAATGAATTACAAAGGAAATCAGTCATAGAGTTTTGAAAGTACACTGAAGTGTTAACCATTGCAGCACTAGTTGTTTAAATTCACCCAATTATCCAAAAGTTCAAACTGTCTTCTTCAAAATGAGAATCTGGGCTAAACTGAGTATCTTTCAATAAGAATTCCAATTGGGGGGCTGGCCTGATGGCTCAGGCAGTTAGAGCTCCGTGCTCCTAACTCCGAAGGCTGCCGGTTCGATTCCCACATGGGCCAGTGGGCTCTCAACCACAAGGTTGCCAGTTCGATTCCTCGAGTCCCGCAAGGGATGGTGGGCAGCACCCCCTGCAACTAATGATTGAACATGGCACCTTGAGCTGAGCTGCACCCCCACAACTAAGATTGAAAGGACAACAACTTGAAGCTGAACGGCACCCTCCACAACTAAGATTGAAAGGACAACAGCTTGACTTGGAAAAAAGGCCTAGAAGTACACACTGTTCCCCCAATAAAGTTCTGTTCCCCTTCCCCAATAAAATCTTAAAAAAAAAAAAAAAAAAAAAAGAATTCGAATTGGAAAACAAATTAGGAATTCAGGAACACAAAAATCTTACAGAAAAGTGGGCTTTTAATTTATTGTTTGATAGGAATGAAGATATGTATATAAATGACCATTTCAGGAACCAATATACCATCTGAATAATCAAATTAAAAAAATTGGGGTGGGGGGACTCATAGAAGGGAGGTTTTGAGACATGAAGTGAACTGTCAATCCCTACTTGATATATCAACCAGTTCTCAAACGTGTGGCAGAATCTCCCACGGACTGGACCCTCATATTTCAAAAAGCTGCGGTTTAAATACAATTTGAATGCACTACCCAGCTCCCACTTCAGTCCACACAGGCACCAATAGTGCCACTGTTCCTTACTATCTCTCTCTCTTCCTATTTAAATGCTTTAAGTATTTTCTATATCGTTAAAGAGTCATTCAGATGATAATTTTAGTAACAGAAGTCTTCCAACATATGCTTAATTTTTGCGGTTGACTGCTAAAGCTATGATGCCGATCCTTGTAGCAGGATCTGTACGGACGTCAGTAGAATAAATCCCTGCAGGGATTGTGGAACTGCGGTCATGCCCCGTATTTTAGGCTTCTGACTGATATACCAAACTGCCCTCCAGAAAGGCGGTGTGATTTATTCAACAACCTCCGTGCTTATTTTTGTATAGTCTGGCCCAAACCTAGTATTATTATTCTAAAACAATTTAACAACATGATGGGCAAAATGGCATCGTATTGCTTCCTCCCTTTGCATTTCTTTATTAGATGAGGCATTTGTTGACCATATGTCTTTTCTAATTTACCTGTTCAGGTACCTTGCCTATTTTCTTACTGATTTGTAGGAGCTTTTGTTTTAATAAATTAAGAATACTTTATCCATTGTAGGTTTACAAATATAATGAAATAATTAATTATTGCTGGTGGTTGCTGGAACAGACAAAGGAGGGGAAGGAATTCTATGTTCTGGACTTAACTTCATAGAAACATTGGGTGACTTAGCGAAAATGATACACTCTGTTTAAAAGCTGTGGACACAGTAACAAAGAAAAGATAATATTGCTCTTTAGGAGTCAAGAGTATATAACATTCTCGTTACATTATAGGTCCATGAGACTATTTTTCAGGCACCGTGGCTTCCTCATCACAGACCGATAATCATGACTCATGGCACTGACACACTGCCACTGCCCATAAACCCGCACAAGCAGAAGACATGTCCTGTCAGCTAGCATGGGGTTTGTCCAAAACACAGCAATCTTTTCAAAGATGTGCAAACGTCTACCAGAGCTTAGGCTTGTGTTAATGTAATAGTCACATTACCATGTGGATGGGACTTGAACCACGATTCTGGAGCCTTCTAAACTGATTTGGGGGGCATAGGCTTCTTTATTTTCTATTTGTGCCGTGTCAACTACCACCTAAGAGAGAAACAAAAACAACAATCAGCTTTCAGAGAAGAATATGGATCACAAACAAATCCAATACATGAACCTATCGATGCTAAACGACTCTGGCAAGAATTATCCCCCCAGCAAGGCAGTTACGCAGGGGCCAGTTGGGAGCCCCGTGGAGATAACAGTAAGTAATAAAGATGACTGAATACTGTAATACTTCAATCAATAGAAGCCAACTTCTGGGTGCAGGATGTACTGAACTTTGCAAGCACTGTGGCACTTCTTCCAAATTAGAAATATGTTAGGAATAACTTTGTTTCATTTTCTTCCTATTTTTTAAATTTGTGCACTTGAAAGAAGTAAAATGTCACAAAAATTCAAACCAATGCTTCAGAAAAGCCCATTTGCAATGACTGAATACAAGCCAGAAGTGGATGAAGCTTTTTTTAAAGATCGTTTTATCCTCAACCATCAATAAAAACAGAACTACTTCACGAAAGATGAAGAACCAACCCTGCCTGCCTTCGATGCTCCTCTCCTATTTGGAGGAGAGTCTTCAATACAACACAGATGATACAGTATCCTACTTAACTTAAAGAGCTTGACAAAGTGATGAACATATTTTCAAGTAACTAAACGAATTTTAACAAAATAATCATAAACACTTTAAAACCAAATCCCTAACATATCAGATGGGGTCAAGCCACGCAGAGTTGCTTATTATGATTCCAAATTCAGCCACTAATGGGGCTGATTTCCATCGCTGTAAACAGTTCCCACAGCTGGTCAGCAATGTCCTTTAGAAAAGACTTCCTGTCCAAGTAATACCTATTGTTGGACCAGGCAGGTGTTTCCTCTCTCCTCCCATCCCCAGAACCATAATCTAAAGGTTCTTTGTCAGCCACATACACAAAGGTGCCCTGAGATCAAGGGGTAGGAACTAGGAAGAAGTTCCTGATCTTTGAATAACATGGAACTGTTTTTTGAAGCTTACAATGTTTTCTCCAAACCTGTGGATTCTTCTGCCTTATTTTTTTGCACAGTCCTTTCTGGAGGCCTGATTTGCCATGTTCTCGTTTCAGCTAAAAGGGTCTTTGGGAGCACTGATCAATCTCCCAGAGGCAGTGGGCTCTTCCAGACTTCAGCAGGGGGTCTCCAGTTTATGCCTGTCTTCGGGGTTGCTATGCTAAGAAACAGATCCTAAAGGACGTGCGACTCACCACTGTAGATAGGCCCTCATCCGGCCCCTACAAGGCAGCAGCACCCGGAGGGGGCTACCTGAGCCTTCACCCACATGAAACAAAAGGACAGCACCCACCCAACACTTCCTTTCATGAATAAAGTAGGAATTAGACTAAGAAAGAGCTCTTTAATTTCCTTCATTTCTAATTAGCTTCCTTTAGCCTCTGACTGAAATGCTGTATCTTTTCAAAAAGTAGTCATTTAATTCTAGAACTTGGGATCAAACCCATCAAGTTATGTGGGCCAGTGGTGTCAGACAAAAAGCTAAGTGGTGATTTCAGATGTTGATCTCCTGAACCCATCCAACTTTGGCAAGTTATTCCTCTCTCCAAAGGTGATAATACCAAATTTATTTCTGAGTTGATATTGCTATTTTATCACTAAGAAGCAGATCAAGAGAGAGCTGGGCTATAAAGTGACTGGATGGGGGCATTACTTATACTGTTGAGGTCTCTTGGAGGTGACATGTGAGCTGACATGAGGAAGATGAAAAGGAGTGAGTCATGTGATGATCAGAGAGGCGTATTCTCAGGTGAGAGGACCATCAAGTGCAAAGGCCTAAGACAGGTTTGGCTTGTTTGAGCAACAGAAAGACATCCACTGTAGCTCCCTCCAGAGGTCAGGTCACGGGACCCTATCAAATCATTACTTATGTAATGGTTTTCTTAAAAAGAGGAAAGCCTGAAACATCAGTTTGCAACTCGGTTCTCTGCCAACACATATTATCAATCTATAAGAGAAGAAAGGAAAGCTATTTTAATGCTGCTCTTCCTTTACCTTTTCTATCTGGTCGAAACTCCGTAGCACCGAAGAACTTTTAAAATTATTTAGTATTTTCACAAGTGCCCACACCACATCCTTACAAGCTTGAAATGTCTCTCTCCTCTCGCTCTCATCCATCACGCATGTTCACTCACCAGTCCAGCCTGGCCAAACAGCAGCTGCACAGCAGTCTTGCAGGCGCCCCGCCATGTGGATGGGCACACTTGATTCAGTACTTCAGTCACAGGGAAATCATCCCTCGGTGTGATTCCATTATAGCAGCCTGCCTCCTTGATCAGCTGTAACATCGTATGCTATAGATTGATAACGAGAGTTCACACTTCAATATAAAGTCATACAAGGTGCAAAAATGTATAGACTGAAATGTGTTTACAGGTATACAATAGTCCTTTAAAAAAAGGCATTTTGTTTAAGTACCCCCAAATCATGGAATTTTAATTTCTTAAGTAATTATCATCAGACACTCTCAGAGATTTTTTTCAACCCTATAGAGCGGTTAGATATATATATATATACATATATACATATACATATATATATATATATATATGTATATATATATATATATATATATATACACGGGGTGTGATCAAACAGTGTGATCAAACAGTACGGTGAATGTTTAAATTAAAAAAAAATTATTACAGTAAAAGATACATTGCCACTAATCCCCTCAAAATACTCCTCCTTACTTTGATCACACTTATCCCATCATTCTTCCCACTTTCTGAAGCAGTTCTGGAAGTCCTCTTTTGCGAGTGTCTTTCGTTGTGCTGTCGTGGCTGCCCTGATGTCCACAATCATTTTGACTTTGGGGAATGGCCAGAAGTCGCAAGGTGGTGCCAGATCCAGTGAATAAGGTGGATGAGGACACACCGTAATGTTTTGTTTTGTTTTTTAATTTTTTTTATTGTGGAATATTGGGGAACAGTGTGTTTTTCCGGGACCCATCAGCTCCAAGTCAAGTCGTTTTTCAATCTAGTTGTGGAGGGCAAAGCTCACTGGCTCATATGGGAATCGAACCAGCAACCTTGGTGTTAAAGAGCACTGCTCTCTAACCAACTGAGCCAACTGGCTGCCCCGTAATGTTTTTATTTGACAGAAATTACCGTACCAGAAGCGATGTGTGACATGGAGCATTGTCATGATGGAGGACGATTTACAGCACATTTTAAAACACACCTCTCAACCGTAGCTCACATGCAACTGACTGCACCAAACAAGTTGAAACTTGTCACACACTGTTACTAAAGTTCAATGCGCTGCCTCCCATATTGAAGATCCCTGCCTTTGTGTTGGATGGCACTCGACAGTAGTATTCACTGTATGTTTTGATCACAATGGAAAGGTTCCATGTCACACATCGCTTCTGGTATGGCAATTTTTGTCAAATAAAAACATTACGGTGTGTCCTCATCCACCTTATTCACTGGATCTGGCACCGTGCGACTTCTGTCTCTTTCCCAAAGTCAAAATGACCATGAAAGGTAAACGTCTTGAATCAATTCAGGACATTGAGGCAGCCATGACAGTGCAACTAAAGACACTCATGAAAGGACTTCCAGAACTGCTTCAGAAAGTGGGAAGAATGATGGGATAAGTGTGTTCGAAGCGAGAGGGAGTATTTTGAGGGGGATTAATGGCAATGTGTCTTTTACTGTTATAAAATTTTAAAATTTCAACATTCACTGTATTTCTTGATCACACCTCGTACATTAATACACACATAGTATTTCTATACTAGCACAAAATACAGCATTATTTAGCAATCTGCTAATGCAAACAGGTTGAAGAATTTTGAATTCTGAATCCCTCTAAATAAGGAGACAAAAATCATCTGGTAGAATACCAATAAAAACCTCAACTTTATTATGGATGACCAAGTGGTCAGGTATGTAGACTCTGAAAACAGACTGCATAAGCTCAAATTCCAGTCTACTACTTTCTAGCTGTGTGACCTTGGGCCCTCGCTTCTGTCTCTCCGGTGGGGAAAAGGGTACTACATGCATGGGTGAGCATTAAAGGACAGTGCCTGGCCCACGATGCTCCACAAATGGTCATCACACTGCCTATTATGACAAGAGTTCGCCTCTTACTAAATTCACAAAGTCCACCGAAACATTAATCAACAGTATTTACAGTGTACTTTCAAAACCCTTGATGTTAAACATTTGAACAAAAGTATGAATAAAGCTTGGCAAGTGTCTCATTAGAAATTAAGTTACCATAGTCTGCTATTAAGACACCAATCTCCTGAGAAAGGTGAATGCCTCCTGCCTTCACTTCAGTTTTGTTTTTTTAATCTATATTCTTTACAAGCCCTTAGGTTTCCTTAACAACTCTGTTTTCAAGTTCACACCCGGGTTGTTGGAACCCCATGCAAAGCTACCGTCTTAAGTTTCAGATTGTCAGCGGCTGACTCATTGAAGGAGACACCCTTCAGGAAGTGTGGCCCGATCTGCACCGGGACGGTGGGCAGCTCACACTGCATGGGCTGCGGGGGCGTCTGCCTCCGCCCTGTCTGCTGTGCTTCAGCCTCGCTGCAGCAGCCCTGCAGGAAAAGGGTTGGATGGGAGAGGAGAGGTCACCCACAGCTCATCTGTCAAGACACTTGGTTCACTTGTATGGCGACGCTGCCATGCCACAGCTCCCAGAAGGAAAAGCCTACCTGCAAACTGGCTTCAATTGCCTTTGGATTCAGGTGGAAACCAGCTTTCATTGCATATTCACAGTGGCCTAAGCTTTCCAGAGCTATTTTATATGCCTGCAAAGAAATTGTTTTCAAGAATCAAGGTTATAAAGATTACAAAGTAACAGAGTCCAATGAAAATAGAAATTTTAAATTTCTAAAGTTTTTAAAACACTTAAGCCCAACTACTCTCTTATTATACTTTCCAAATGGTTCAACGTCACAACTTTAATTCCTTCCCTTGTTCCTATCCCTCAAGTATCAATGTGCCAGTTCTGAGAAACTTACTTGCAAAGCACTGTCGATTTTTATGTTTAGTTCTTTTAGCTGGTGCTCAGGAATCGCTGCACTTTGAGAACAGAAGAGCTGTTGAACTTCAATTCCTGCCAGGCGGCCATCACAGCCTCTTTCTCTTAGTCTAGATGTTGCCTGCAATATAAATAGTGACTGGTAGGTAAAAGAGGATGCCACAGAACTAGCAAAATTAAAAAAACACACACACACACACAAAAAACAACTGAAATAAAGCAAGAAATCATCTAAGCATCAGATGTAAATCAGACATTCTGGATTCCTCATGTGAGCTGTCAGAAATTTTGAAGACTTAATCAAGCATCTTAAAGAAAAAGCAAATCTGACATAGTACTATCTTATTTAAGAAACGCTGGAAAAAGACTTGCCTACTTGTTATTTATTTTCTATATATATAAAATATTTGTATTTTAAATTTCTCTGCTTTCAAAAGACAGATAACCTAGACTATCAGCATTTGGAGTTTCAATATAATAATAATAATAATAATAATAATAATAATAATAAAAGGAATGTACATGATTGGGTGTTCCCATATACCAAAGTGAAAAGCCACACCAATACACAACAGGGAAAAAAACACCACATTGGAACATTAAAGGAAAAACACAGCTTTTGAAATCTGCACAGAAAAATTAAATACTTATTGTTCAGTCGTTAAGTTTATGAAGAGTACATAAACAGGATAGAAAAGCAAGAAGAAACTAATCTGTGTCTTGTGATAAAATGTAAGTTACCTATACATATGGTTCAGGACTAGAGAATATAGAAACATATAGATTCAATTTATTGGGAGGAGGGCTTCAGGATGAACTCTCAATTTTTTAACGCCCATTTTTGTTGCAATAATATTTGTGCAACAAATAACATTTTTCAATAGTTACTTTGTTCTTCTAGGCCAGTGTAGGAGTTTTAATGGTTACCAAGATTGCAGGACTACAGTTAAGTAACTAGTGTTACTTAATGCTATAAATATATATGCTATAACTATAATGCTATAAAGTTCCAAAGCTTCACAAAGTATGTATGTATACCACTGTAACCATTCCCTGAATCCTAACAGTCTCACAATTTAAAACCATTTGACTCTCTTTCTAAGAATCTTTTATTCAGTCAAACATTTAGCCCACAAGGTCTTATGTTAGGTGTCACTGGATAGACAGTGGAGCACAAAGCCTGGTCTCTACCATCTTGGGGCTGACAGCCTCATGGGCCGAAAAGGCAAACAAGTAGAACATTTAAAAATTGAAAATGGAGTGAAACATACTGAGGGAAACAGGAGCATCCTGGACACTGAGAAATCAACGTTTAGGCTGAAAGTTTGAGGAGGAGGAGGTAGTCAACGGTAGTGGGGGAGGGGGGAGGGGGGAGGGAGGACAGGCAAACATGTTGGCAACAAACTAGAACCAAGTGAGCAAGGGGGAGAGAGTGGTAAGCAAGGCAGGAGCCAGACTATAGTGACTGGGCAAGGTCATGGTGAGAGGTCCACACCTTACCCTAAGGCAATGGGGAGCAGTATCACCCAATTTTAAAGAGAGAGAGATGAAAGATGGCAAGACCGGGAAGGGACAAGGAACCCGCTACTACAGGTGTCAGTGAAGAGCAATGACTCCCTGAACTAGGGTAGTGACAGTGGACATGGAAAGAAAGGGACAGATCTAGGGTATTTTGGAGGTGGGACCCGCAAGCCTTTCTTATGACCCGGCTGTAGATGTGACAGAAAGATTAGAGGATAAACCTCAGGCTTCTGGCCTGAGTGACCCAGTGTGGAATGGCACCACTTGCCAGCATGGGGAAGATCTGGGGCGGAACAGGTGTGTGGGGAAAAGTGAAGCCTGAGCCACCCGGACACCCGAGGTAAGCAGGGGCCTGGAGCCCACAGGAGAAGTGGACTGGCCACGCATTTCAGAGCCCCCAGCACAGAGTCTCAAGACTAGACGGAGACTCCCTAGACACAAAGGCGCCTACAACTGAGCCTTGAGAAACTCACATTCAGAAGCTACGTTGAAGAGGAGACGCTAGCAACATAGATGGAGAAAATGGCCCAAGAGGTGAGAGGGTAACTGGGAATGCCTGGATCAGAAATGGCACAGCAGAGGATTCCCAAGCACTCGTGTTGCTGGGAAGTGCTGAATGGAGTCAAAGAGTTCCCCGGATTGGGCAACACAGACGCCAGCAGTGACCTTGACAAGAAAAGGCATATTCTCGTGTCGGAGTGAAAGCCGTATTTCAGTGAGCTGAATGATGCCATGCATATAAAGTTTCATATTGTGTAAAATAACACCTTATATTATTGATGGATATATGCATATAGAGCAAAAATATAAAAATATGCACAGGAGTCACAAACGCTACATTCAAAAGAGGTTATCTCTAGAGGGGAAGGACTGTGAAGAAGACAGAGGAGAGGTACAAAGGGATTCATCTGCATTTGTAATACGTAGTATTTGTGAAAAAGAAAAGCATGAAGCAGATGTGGCAATACGTTAAGATTCATTTGACAAAGCTAAAAGGAAAATGGATGGGTATGTGTGACATTTCCTATATGCTTGCAATGTTTCATAATTTTTAAAGAATGAATCAAGGTGAGGTGGACAATCCTTCCAAGAAGTTGGCTATGAAAAGAGCAGAGAAACAAGGCAGGACACGGCGGATTTGGGGTTTGTAAGCATGTTTGTCTGCTGGTGAGAGCATGCTCAGGAGGGAAGCGGGGCAGAAAATACAGGGTCCCATCATGAGGGTGGGGCAGGGTGGGGACAGGGCAGGCCCTGGACAGGAGGAGCGGGCCCCTCCTCCACTATAATGAAGGGGAAGGACGAGAAGAGGGTCTGAAAGGGAGTAGGGGTGTCATTTTGGTGACGTGAAGAAGAGGAGCTGCTTGCAGCTGAGTGGACTCTGTTTTCTCAGCCTAGTGTGGGGGAGGGACATTGGCTGGACACAAAGTAAAGGGGGCAGAAAGGCCTGGCAGACTGAAGTGGATGAAGGAGAAGGTCAAGGTGAGGAGGTCAAGGGACCCCCAGGAGGCCTCACGCGGGCTGGGTTCTCAGCAGGAATGATGCCAACAGGTGGAGTGGAGAAGACCTGAGCCAGGTATGCATGGGAGCTGCGTGATCAGGAGGTTGAAGCCCAGCAGCCAGGAGGACACAGAGGATCGTAAGATGACAAGAGAAAGGTCTGGACCCCACTGCCTGGCCACCTGCAACAAAGTCAACATGTCCACTCCCACATTCAACCCCCAATGAGCATTTCAGGGCAAAAGAAGCAACAGTGCAGCAGAAGAGCAAACAATTAAAATATGGAAATTAGAGAATGTTAAATGTTAAAATGTAAAAAAAAAAAAAAAATCACATTGAAAAATCTGATTAAAGGAAAGAGAAAAAAAATAGGCAGACTAGGTAAACGCTGTGCCTGTCACCTCGCATGACCACATTAAAATTACAACTAAATTAGAGAACAATCAACCTGCAGAACCATCTGAAGTCGGGCTGAACAGAACCCCTGTAACTAAGGATATAAAGAAGAGGCCATGTTGAGACTGACTGACAGAAAGAGAAAAAAAGAAAGAGAGAGAAAGAGAGAGAGAGAGAGAGAGAGAGAGAGAGAGAGAGAGAGAGAGAGAGAGAGAGAGGAGGGAGGGAGGGAGGGAGGGAGGGAGGGAGGGAGGGAGGAAGACTGATTAAAAGAGATGTCTAAAACATAAAGTGAAATACTTCGTCAATTATGGAATGATTCAAACTACACTTTCTATAACAAATCAATACTATTCCTTAACTATAAATTATCTTTTACTCTGTAAAGCAGAAAAATAACTGCTAAAGTAAGTGCTAAAGTCTTTTCCCCGCCTTGGAAACAAAGGAGCATTAAAATGTCTATAAGAAATGTGTTGTCACCAGCTCCATCCCCACTAGCGGCCTGGCTGACCACTTACCCTCCGCTGCCAGCTCTGGCCTGCCTTTGCAGACTTAGGCTCCAGCCTTTTCTCCCTGGTCCCTCTTCCTAGAAGCTCTGTTACACTGATCCTGGTTGGAGGCAGGCTCCCTCCTCATGCCTCCACCACAGCCCCTCATCAGTTTTTGTAAGACCTTTCTCCAAAGAGGCTGTGAGGACAGACAGGCTGTCACACCAGTGCCTGGTGCATGCCTGGCACAAAGTGGGCATTTACAAAGACATTCACTGTCAAATGAATGAACAAGCTACTGATAACAGTTTAAAACTCACATTTCTAAATAAAAAGGCTCTCTTCAGAACCAACAGGCAGAGGCCCTTGGGAGCCTCTCCTGTTTGAACACAGGGCAACAATCTCCCCCAAAGTCAGGGTTACCTCAGCAGCCCCTCGCCAGGATCGCACAGCTTCCTCCAGTTCGGGTGTGTGGCCCATGCCAGATAAGCTGCCGCCACTGCTGCTGTTCTTTTTTTCTGGCACAACCACTTCGGCAAAGCAAGAATGAGCCACGGGCTGGACCTTCTGTAATGCCTGGGTCAAAAACTGGAAATGGACCTGCACCACGGTCAAGAAACATCGCCCCAACACCTGTGAAAACAAGAGAGCCAGGCATATTTAGGTTGTGGGTTGCTACCGCATTAGTGCAATAAATTCTCAACCGTCAATTTGAGTAGAAGGTAACAATTAACTGGAAATGTGAAATCATATGAAATTAAAAAGTCACCATGCTTTAGAGGATCTGCCTTTGGATCTAGGTGCCTGATGCCTACGGGTCAAAACATTTCAACCAAATAGTAAGCCCCAAGGTTCAGATGGGCCTTCCCACTTCCCACCTAGCCTTCCCCACTCCCCCCATTTGGACTCTGGCTCCCATCAACCCTGGTTGTCTCTGAGCTCCAACTAAACCAGCGCAACCCACAACTCCAATTATGTCCACATACTATTTAGAAGGCAGAGTAAAAGCCATGTGATTAAAAATCTGAAAGGTCAGTTTGACTATAAGAAGATATTCCATTGGAAGTGGAATCCGAAGACACAGGTTATTTTGGTAACAGTGTTAACACAGCTCATGCCATACGTCTAGTCTTACGAAACAGCTGACAGACCAGTCCCGTAGGAGTCAACAAAACCTACTGTGCAACTCCACTTGCCAGTACAGTAGAAACCCTCACCTGATCTATATCCGTAGTCGGTCGGTTGATGGAATAGTCCATTAGAGTAGGAAATTCATTTGAAAAATACTATATATATATATATATATATATATATATATATATATATATATATATATGTAACACTATGGTAATACATACTATTAATATGCAATTATAACAACATATATAGTAAAAATACTACATACCACAAACATTTTAAGATATGAGTGTGCATTTATCTGCCAGCCTCTCTGGCTCTGGCTAAAGCTGTCCTCTCACATTGCCGGTCCCTGTTTGCTTGCTTGCGTTAACTCCAGCTCTAAGGTGAGCTCTGTGATTTCTTATTTCTTTGTCTTTAAAGGAGAGCAAGGACTTGCTACTTGCAAAGATAGCAGCTTGAGCAGAGACCGTCCAGCAGAGACACTTTCCCATAATCTTTTACAGCTGTTTTGCTCATACCAAATTTGACAACAAAAACTTTTTACAACTCTCATCATGTTCTATCTATAACATTCAAAATTTTTCCTACTTCATTGGCTTACACAGATTACTTACAAAAAAATCATTTTATTTATTGAGTTTGCAATTTATCCAATTGGAGGGGCCACTGGCTGCCAGCACTCAGTGCACTGCTCGGGGACGTGGTGAAGGTTGGGGAACTATTTCCATTGCCCTCTACAAGGAACTAAAACCCGACCCTAAGGCCCACCCTCTGGCCCAGTCCTGTCCCTTGCAGCAGCCCAAAATAAGACTCAACTTTGGATCACTCACTTCCTAGCAGATTTCAGATGCTGCCCTTTTCTATCCGCACTGGTCAGAGTTCTGCTTCCTGGACAGAGTGAGTCAGGTAAGTTCCCAGTGATGACACTTAATGCCTCTGAATTACTTTCTCCTTGGAAACCACCAGGAGTAAACCAAAACAAACTCACAGAAATCCCACAGCGAAGCCTTCTCCCTCTCTAGGGAAAAATCAGAATTACAGGCGAACTCCCACCCAAACCTCCTGGGAGTCTGTCGACTCATACCTCCCTCAAAGCTGCTCCCCATCAATCTGTGCCAGATGGGGGGCAGGGAGGGAAAGCGAGGAAGCAGACCTAGCAACCTAGAGACAAGTGGCATCAATAGAATAAAAAGCATCTATTTAGTACTGTACAGAACAACAGCCAGCTTCAACCGAACACTCAGCATATACTTCACCTATACCAAAGATTTCACAGAGATTATCTCATTTAATTCTAGAAACCGCCACATGGGGTCATTCCCACTATATGGACAATAAGCCCAAGGCACGGACAAGTTATAAAACTCTGTCATGGGGACACAAATTGGAGTAGGCACGTGACTCAGTGTCCATGCCCTTAGGCAGCGTGCCCCACTGCCATCAACAGGTTCTGAGCAGCTGGATACAGCTGTGGGCTGGCAGCAGTAAGACCAGGCGTGTGACAATCTCAACCTTCACTGGTTTAGGACAGAGTGAGGATGTGCCAACACAGGAGGAGCGGCCTGGGCCCCCCCCCCCCCCCCCCCCCTGCACACACCTCTTCCTCCTCCTCCTCCCTCAGTCCCCTGGCAGGCAGGCTGTGGTACAGCGGGAGCAGGAGGGGCAAGGGGAGACGCCATGCGCCATCTGCTCTGGGATCACATTCTCACAGCTTCCGGCCCATACAATTCAGTCATTCCTTCTGTCAACAATATGTAATATGCGAATGCCTGGGATGTACGAAGCACAGGAAAGGTCAGAGGATCCAAGGGCAAGTGCCCATCCTCGTGAGGGCTCCTTTCTAATGGCGGGAACAAACCAGTAAGTAGACATGCACAGGCAGGGGCGACTGGAGAAGGAACGCTAAGGGGCAAGGCGGTGGGAAGGAAAAGGCTCTCGGAGGGAAGACCAAGGGAACAGAGCGTTACCCCACCTCCTTCTAAAAGGGAAAACTCTGGAAAAGGGCTCTAAATGTCTGATGTGGGGTCCCCAGTGGGACATTTTCTGACAATGCTGGCGACGGTAGGGTGGGGTGAGGCATCCTCTTACTGTTGAGTGGTAGGATGGTGGAAGGACGGTGCTGCGGGAGGAGATAGTGGGGTCAGAGATCCTGGGCAGTTTTAAAAGGCAGACATTTCGTATGTTGACTCTACCACTTATCACATGTTTGACCTTGGATGAGTCACTTAATCTAAGTTTCTTCCCTACATGGAAGGACCAATAAGAACAAGAACTCAGCACCTTCCTCCTCCTACCCATGATGCATGGAACATCAATCCAAGTTACGGTAGTGACAAAATAATTGTGTTAGAAACAATTCATTAAAAGCCAATCAAACGAATGGTTACCCTGGACCTTGGGAGAGTCATTTTATAGAATATCTGCCCTAAAAGTCGATGTAAAGTAACAGATGCATCAACAGCACCTTCTCCTGAGTAGAGGACAGAGCTCAGCTCCCAGCCTGCCTCTGCCCATCTGTTCTCGGCAGCATCTCCTGTAACAGGCCCCACGCACCCTGATCCAGGGAGGGGGTAGTCCTTGAGGTCTTCCTGAGAAACCTAGAAGGAAATATGGACTCTAAAGTTATGCATTTTGAAGAGTGCGACCCCAGGGCAGCGGGCAGCTGTTTTTCACATGGGGAAAGTTCCTTGGACTGTGGGATTCAATGAGGGTGCAGAACAAATGTGGCAAGCTGGGGAACGGATGAGTGGAATGGTCAAAAAGAGACATTTGTGTTTAAAATGTCAATGGAGCTATGGTCACAGCTCGATCAACGGCCACCACTTATTGAGTGCTTAACCCATACCAAGCATTTTGTATGCAGTGAAGAGACTGCGGGGTGAGAAAAACTGATCCACTGACAGAGGACAACACAGAGGCTTACACAGAGCCGTTGCTCCGATGTCAAGCAGGGAATACGTGGTGCAGCAGAGATCTGACGCCAGGTCTGTCTGACCCCAAAAGCTGTGTTTCTAACCACCAGACTGCTCTGTCTCCCTGACAAGACTCAGGATGTAGCCAGAATAGTGTGTGGATACTAAGAAGAGGGGAGGAACCGTATGCAGGAACCCTGATGTCTCCTGTACAGTGTCAGGCCGTGGGGTGGGGACGGAGACTGAGGCCTGGCTCCGTCTTCTCAGGCCGTGGGCAAGGGGCTGGGACAAGAGTAACAAGTGGGCTGGCCTGTGGCTCTCCTGTGTGTCCTGAGGTTATGAGCTCCACAGCAGAGAGCAACTGCTAAGGCTGGCTGGAAAAAGCAATAATAAAGAGAGGAGAGCACACGAGGCTTGGGAAAAAGAGCAGCTTCTTCTACCTCTTGAGGGATTCCACACCTCAAACATCTGCCCCGTCCTTTGGCACATCAGGCTCATTTAAGAATTATGAAGAAAGCAATTGGGTTTCATCTTACCCTTGGCATGTGCATTTAAAAAAAACTCATTACCCGAATGCATCCAAGTTGATGGAATTTCAGGTAAAAAGAGGCCATTACCAGACTTCTGCATTAACAGAAACTTTTTGGTGAGACTTAAATTCCTCATAAGGGCCCAATTCCTGAGTATAGACAATCAGTGACCCTGCCACTTGGGCTTCCTTGGAGCATTCTGGATTCTAAACAGCAATCAAGGATCTACGGAAATGAAACCATCAGAAATGAAACCGTGTTTTCTGGGGAGCCCTGATGGTGGAGGAAAAGGGGACATGTTCACTCTCCTATTCCCCTGTATGAGTACCACATCTGCTGTGAAGGGTGTTGTGTTCGTGGATATAATCATGAATCTTTTTGGTTTTTACATTTTATTAATTAAAACAGATTTCAGTTTAAGGTCATCCTATTTTGAGGCCCCAAAGACCACCCTTTCCACACCACAATGGTTTTTGAGGACTCACTCAACTCTATTTCCTAGAATATTTCAAACTTTGGTTTTCATTATTCCTCTCCTAGAGCTGGGGCCTGACTCAGTCCTTAGCATCTGCAGGTGCTGGAATTACAGAGTGCCCAAGACCACCCCATCTCCCAACACACCCTGTGATTGTCACATCAACACTAAGTTCATTTTCTGCTGCTCACCCTCACTTAATATTTCCTCTTTTTCACATCCCTGCAGAGTTAACAAATAAAACTGTCACATAGTGTCAAACATTTCTAGGGATTCTAGAATTTATTTCTCATCAGCTTAAAAAGTCTTGACTGAATAAAATAAAGTCGATTGGGATTGGCTGCTTTTATTAGAAATTCCAAAGGCATTCACTCATTTCTTTCTCTTCAATCCTTACTTATACCTTAAACATTACATTTGGTTCTAAGTGTCCTCAACCTTGATCTTTTGTTCTTATGATAATTCCGGAGTCATTACATAATGACCTAACTAAAAGACCAGAACAGATACAAAGACCTAAATGCGTCTCCAGAGAGAGAGAATGCAGTGGACCATGCTTGGACTATGGAAAGTGCTTGATGAAGATTAGATTACAGGATGAAAATGTAAAAACAAGCTTATGGAAACTATTAATAACATGTATATATACATATAGTCTGACCTGAAAACTGATTACAGTAAATGTTTAAATATTTAAAAATTAAAAAAGCAACACACAACGTAACAAAACTCCCTTTGCAATCAGTATTAACTTAGATCATAAAGAAGCTGCCACTCTATGTTTAGGAGAAAGAACCAGGGAAGGAGAGAAAGCTAGCATGTGCCCGAGGGTGGCTGAGCCAACAGCAAATGCTAATCAGACAAATTACATTCTGCCCCCGGACGTGCTGCTTTACCGCTGGTGAAAATATCAACACACGGTTTCTGATCTCCTACTTCAGGTGCCAAGCACTGTGAGGTACAAAATCTTTTACAGCAGAAATACGCAAATAAATTAGGGGGGGAAAAAAGATCAGCTAAATAAATAAATGGTACCAAGTATTACTAAATAGATATAACCATTGACTATATGTTCCTATATAGCCTATCCTGAAGATGATTTTTGGAAAAACTAGATCATGTTGTATGTTCTGTTTTTCCAAAATAAAACACCTTTGTCAAAAATTTATTATCATGCCAACACATAGAGGAAGTTTTATATCTCAGCTACATTGCTATAAATCTTGACATAATGAGGAAAATTATAATATATCATCCAGGACATGAAAAGGTGAAATGCCACTCAAGGTAACTAGATCCACATTAATTATAGTAGACAAAGAACTCTGTTCTTAGAATAATTTTTCCCATTCAAAATGCAAGTTTGCTCCATACACAAGCAATTTAATATTGTGGGTTTACATAGGGCAGAGATAAAAATATATTTAAGTCACCCAGACAGTATATGACCTAGGAGCCTACTAGAATTTATGGAATTCTTTTTGTTGATGTGAGTATACTTTTCATTAAAAGTTGGCACTTCAATCAAGAAGAAAGTACTAAAATATCTCTCCACTGATAAGCTGATTAAACAGAATTCTGAATGGAAATTCGACTCCATCAACATTACCTTCGTCACTCGGGAGAGGGGCTCTCTGTATCCTAGGCGACATGGTACTAGATGCCTCACATATGTTACCTCCTTGAGATAGGGATCACCACCCCCACTTGACAGGGACACTCCTGGCCACTTTCAATCCCATGGTACTCCGACTGGTGTAACTGGCGAATCTTGGGCTGAGGTGGGGGAGGGCTTCTCACGCCTCCTCTCAGCAGCATCTGAGATGCTGGGCTTTCTTGAAACACTTGCTTCCAAGACACTGCACTAGCTCCACTCCTTCTTCACTCTGGCTGTTCCTTTTGCATCCTCCTTGGCTGCTTCCTACCCATCTCCTGACCTCTGAATGGTGCAGTGCCCCAGGCTCACTGGTCCTTGGATCCCCCCTCTGCTTCTCTAGCTATATGCATTCCCTTGATGAGCTCATCCAACTTTACAGCTTTAAATACCATCTACTGACTGATGGTTGTCACATTCACATCTCCAATCTGGACCTCAGCTTTGAACTCAAAAGTACATATCCAACTATCTACTTGACATCGCCCCTTGGCTGTCTAATAGGCATTGAAGACCTATTATTCTAGCCTACTCTTCCCCCACTGCGCTCCATCTCAGTAAATAGCACTACCAGTGACCCAGGTGCTCAAGTCATAAACCCTGGAGTCATCTTCACACACACTCACATACACACACACCCTCAACCCAGCGAGTTCTGTTACTAAGGAAGAAAAGGAGACTGGACATTGGGAGGAAACCAGCAGTCTCCTCTCCCTCCCTAGAGGCTCCCCCCCCCCCCCCCAGGCTCCTTTCCACGCAGGGAACCTTATAAAATGGAAATCAGGTTATTTCACTCCCCCGCTCAACATAGTCCAATGGCTTGTGATTATAAGCAGAAGAAAATCCAAACTCCTCATTCTGTCCTACGATACCCTACGCGATCTGGTCCCTGACAATTCTCTGAACTTATTCCTATACCTCCTTTCTCTGCTTTTTTTGCCACACTGGCCTTCTTGCTGTTCCTCAAAACTTTTAACAGCTCCCGTCTCAAGCCTTTTGCACAAGCAGTTCCCACTACCTCAGGGTTTCTCAGCTTCAGCACTGCTGACATTTGGGGCCAGAGAACTCTCCGCTGGGAGGGGCTGTCCTATGCTCTGTAGGATGTCGCCAGCAGCATCCCTGGCCTCCACCTACTAGATGCCAGCAGCACTGGTTGGGAGATGCAACCACAATCACTCAGATCACAGTGCTTTGAAAAAACTTTGGAATTCTTACTGTTAAAAAAAAGGAGGGGGGCAGAGAAAAATCCCTTCCTTCTCAGGTGACTTCTGAGACACCAGTAAGTACTAATGAGCTTGAATGCGGCAGCAGAGGAAAGCTTCTGAACATCCAGGCATCTGTTTTGCTGATACAACCTGAAGGGCTACAAGGAAGAGAAATAACAAGACTCTATCTTCTCTGAATAATTCGAATTGAACACTGAGAAATCTAAGAGCTTTGTGCTTCTACAAACTTACACCTTTCATGATTTGGGGCCTGAGTCTAGTCACCTAATGTCCCATACTTTATGAAGAAACACCATCCAACCATGGGTATCCATGTGTGAAGTAGAGAGGGTAAAGTATTGGTCAGAAGCCAAGAGAGAAAGTAAGGTCCTAAAAGATGACAAAAATTGTCCCAAAACACATAGTGAGTCAGTGAAATTCTGGTTCCCTAATATGCAAGTCCAATATCTTTCATTCTATCGTCCCCCTTCAAACCACCTGGGTCCTTTGGTATAATAGTCAATCTCTTTAAATGAGTAAGAGTTCTCTTACTCTCGTCCTAGCATGAGAAAAAGAAGGAGATGTCATTTTTGTGGCAATCAAAAATACTTCTAGATATTGTCCAAGTGTCCTCTGGGGGAGTGCCCACCCTGACCCCATTTGCTCTACCTGGAACAGCCTCCCCCCTGGAACCTGCATGGCTCTCGCTGTCATTGCTCAAATGTCCCATCCCTAGAGAAGACTTTCCTCTACCCCCCCCCCCATCATTCTTTATTTCTCTTCATTGCACCCCTCACTACCTAGCACTTGTATGTGCTATTTCTGCTTGTCTGTTCCCTTCCGAGAAGCTGAGCTGGATGAGGGCAGGGTCTTTGTTTTGCGCTCTGCTGACTTCTCAGTGCCTGGCACAGAGCAGACAATCCACCCACACGTATTTGTTGAAAATAGGAAAGAAAGCAGTTGCTACCCTCCCCATAAAAGCACCAAGCCAGGCCAAGAGCAGCATGATGACTCCATGGCTGAGGGCAGAACATCATGACGCCAGTATCTTTTTGCAAATGACAACTGATTCTTCCCCCCAAACTCTTCCCGATTTTTTTCCCTGGACAGCTTTTCTGCAGCCTGCCCACAGAGACCGCCTGCAACGCTTGCGCTTACTTTGACGGTAGTATTACTCCCAGGCATGGGGTAGACCCCGACTCTTCTGGAGAACAGAAGGCCGTACACCATGCAAGCCTTTCCTGCAAGTGAGACACTCATCCATAAAATGAAGAATCAGGTATAACATCTGTTATGCCTTTGAAGCACATGCTTATTCTTTCAAACCAAGAATTAATATTATCATTAATTGGAATGCTATTAAGGGAACAAACGGTATGTGTAAAGGAGTAAAAAGATTTTCCATATATGTCTGTGTATACATATGTTTACTGCTATCTGCATTGATAAATAAACCAATTAAGAGTGGTTATGTCTAGAACTGGGAAGGAGCTAGAAGGGAGAGCCGTTACTTAAGCAGGAAGGGGACTTACGCCATTCAAAAATGTTTGAATTTTTTACCATAAACATGCATCCCATGTAAGAAAAGCTAATGTGTTACAATGAATAACCAATAGCAATATATCCAAAGCATTCCCCTCAGAACGAGGGCCACAACACAACAAGGACGCTGACGCCTGAAGCAGCCCGTTTACACAGGACACATCAGAGATGCTGCGGGTCCCGTGCCAGGCCACTGCAATAAAACGAATATTGCAATAAAGCAAGTCTCGTGAATTTTTTGGTTTCCCAGGCATATAAAAGTTATGCTTACACTATACTGTGGTCTCTAAGTGTGCAATAGCTTTATGGCTAAAACAACAATGTACATACCTCAAAAAATACCTTATCACTAAAAAATGACTTATCACTAACCATCATCTAAGCCTTCAGCGAGTAATAATCTTTTTGCTGGTGAAGGGTTTTACCTTCAATTTGTTTTTTTTTTAAAAAAAAGGCAGTATCTGGAAAGTGCAATAAAACAAGGTATGTCTATATATTAAAACTTACAATCAATACAATAAGATATATAACCACCGCAAGGGAGGAGACATACACAGATATGATGGCCTCGTATACCAAAAAAACAACAACAAAACACCACACAAATAAGCCAGCTGCACATTAGAATTACTGAGTTCAGTCACACGGCTAGAGAGAAGATAAAAATTAAAAATCAGTGGTGTTTCTGTATTATAGGAAAAAACTTTCAAATATTATTTCATTCATTACAGCCACTAAAATATAAATTACCTAATAATTTTAAGAAGAAATAGACACAGTCATTAGAAAGAAAACTATGGAATTTTACTAAGAGACATAACGGAAGGCTTCACAGCAAGACATAACAAACTGCTAAAAGCCTGAAAAACAAAACAAATTAGCAACGTGTATCCAGGGTCCTAACTGGTCTCTCATTCTCCAACGCTCCCCAGTGGGCATCTGCTGTGTGGCCTCCCCAACATGCAATCGTTGCTGCGCTGGAAGCAGCCCCTCAGGGAAGCACACTCCTGCCCTCTCAGCCCTGTGGTCTGGGAGAGCTTGGCTCTGCCTGTGCTCCAGCACCGGGAGTGGGTTTCCAAGTCAGGCCCGGCCAATCAGTGTGTTCCTTTTACTCTTCTGGCCACAGGGTACAAGGTCGGGCAAGAGACCCAAGCCAAGCCAACCGGATTCAATTCTAGAACTTTTGTCAGAGCCTTGGGGAAAACAGAGGTGCTCTTTCTGCTGAGTTGTTGGGGACCCTGGCATGGAGACAGTCTGCCTGGAAATGAAGGGAACACTCAAGAAGGCAGAGAGAACAGACAAAGGCTAAGTTTGTTCAGTACTATGTGAGCCCCTGGCTCCAGGCACACCCAAAGAGCTCACTTTCTTCAGTTTCATAGGTCAATACAGGAGTCTCCTGCCCTGATCCACAGGGCACATGTTCCAAGGCCCTGAGTGGACGCCTGAAACCACGGATAGTACTGAACCCTATGTATACCATGTTTTTTCCTATACATACGAGTACGTGACTATGATAAAGTTTAATTTCTAAGTTAGGCACAGAAAGAGATTAACAATATTAACTGATAATATAATAGGTCCATTATAAAACTATACTATAACAAAAGTTAGGTGAATGTGGTCTTTCTCTCAAAGTACCTCACGGGACTGGACTCAGCCTTCTTGTGATGATGTGAGATGATACAATGCCTACATAAGCTGAAGTGCGGTGAACGACACAGGCGTTGTGACGTAGCTCCAGCTGCCCTGACTATAATATAACCAGCATCGGGTGGCTTCTTTGGCATAGCCCAATTGCTAGTATCACTCCTTGAGGCTTTGGGGCTATTGCTAAGTAACACAGGGTGACCGGAACACAAGCACTGCGGTACCATGGCAGTTGAGAACCTCAAGGGCTACTAAGTGACCAACAGGCAGGTAGTGGCTACAGTGTGGATAAGCTGGACAAGCTGATGATTCACGGACCAGGGGGACGGAGTTGGAAGGCAGGAGATTCCATCACGCCACTCAGAATGATGTGCAATTTAAAACTCCAGCATTTTCCATGTAATATTCTGGACCAAGGGTTACTGAAACTGCGGAAAGTGAAACCATGGGTAAGGGGGAACGACTGTACTGTTTTTCTTGAGAAGCAGTACAGTGCTACAGTCAAGAATTTTACTCTATATATAGTCAGACTGCCTGGGTCTAAAGTCTGGATCTGCCACAAGACTTCTGATAAACTGCTTAACCTCCCCATACCTCACTCAGTCTACACATCAATAAAATGGGAATATGAATAGTATCTAACTCATAAGGTTATTAATAGAATTCAGTCAGTTAATATGCAGAGTCTCAGAATAGAGGATGGCATAAGTACCATATAACTATTAGCTTCTTGTTGCTTTTACTGTTGTTATTTCAAGTATTTTGAGTTTGGCTTCTGTCACTTACAGCCATAGTGATTTTTAGAAACAGATCAAATTGTATCAGTCTCTTGCTCAAAAGCCCCCTTAAAAAAATCCCATCTCATCCTGCATGGAATCTAAACTCTTACCAGGGCCTACAAGGTCCTCTGCCCTACCCTCACCTCTTGCAGGTCGGTATGAGGAGGTTCTGGTATGGGGCCTAGGGACTGTCACAGCGAGCTGGGTGGGGGAACACTGAACCAACCAAGAGACGTGAGGTTATTTTCCATTTGCATCACGGCACTCACCACACCAACTGTCACGTCTATTTCTTTGTTTTGCCCACCAGGTCTGCAGCGCTTCTGACTGTCCCCACTCATCTTTGCCAGCTTGCAGCCAGCTTGTCTGTATTTTACCCAGGGGGTAGCAGTTAGGTGAGGGGGGAAGCAGGCTAGGTGACTGGGGGCCTACCCCAGGAGCTGGTGGGGCCTCAGGAGGGGTCCTGGAGTGAGCAAGGACTCACAGGGGTTCCACAACATCAGGCTATCTTCACTTTGCTGGCTCTGAACATGTCCGCATTAGGTAGAGGTCACAAAGCCCAGTCTCATGGGGGATGGACAGCAGATAAGGTGTGAGCGCCGCAGGAGGGCTGCCTGGCCTGAGTGAGCGGACAGGTACAGGACATAACCCCTGTGTCTGCTGCTCCCAGAAGGATTTTAGGCAAATATCGTTTTACAGATGCTAAGATCCCTGACTTGTAACGATGAGGGAAGCTGCCAAAACAGGCAATTATGCAATCCTGTGAAATCTCAAGCTGACCAGCAAACATAAAAATTTAGTATAGAAAATAATTCAGGAAAGCTAGTTTTACATAAAATTACATTCCATGAACTCTTGTTTCTTTCTAATTTGCCACACCAAACCTAATTTTTCCCTCATGTTCACTCAAATCTTTTTAGCAACTATGAAATTTTACATCATATTCTCCTAAGAGAGCAACATGCCAGTTTAGTCACCAAAATTAGGAGTATACCATTCTTTCCTTGACTCCTATCTGCTTCGGTCCTGCCTTCAGAGGTGTCTTTTCTGTTCTCATTTTCTTCTTTGATTCACTTTCATTTTCTTCATTTTTCTGAAAAGCATGCACTTTTCTTTTCATTGCTATACCTTAACTCAATAATACTCCCTGCCATATTGTGATTTATAGTACGAAATATATATATATTTGGTCTTCTCCCAAGGTTCCTGGCACACAGTTCCTAAAACCCTTGGAATTTTCTAAGTAATAAGAGAGATAAAGTATCTTTTGTTATTCATAACAAGCCTCTTTCAACCAAACCTGAGTTTATGTTGATGAGGTAACTTCTGGAAAGCCCCTATGGATACAGGCTGGTTGCCAGGGGAACCAACCACAGGATTAGAGGTTTGGGGAGGGGAAGGGGCTGGAGGTAGACTCAATCGCCCATGGACAATGGTTTAATTAACCACACCTAGTAAATAATGAAGTCTAGAAAAGGCCCAAAGGAAGGGGTTCACAGAGCTTCCATGTTGGTGAATACATGGAGGTGATGGGGGGAGGGAAGTTCTACACATCTTCCTGAGATAGGGCGGGGTCAGGGCCTCCAAAAACACCCACTAACCTTCAGCTGGAGGCAGAAAACTAGTGGACCAGAATGTGGAACAAACCAGCCAGAACCGGCCATGACCAAGATGTCGAGGAGATTCACCTCCAAAAACCTCCAGCCTCATTATACCCTCATTAAAATACATTTGCGTATTAAATAACACCCACCAGCACCACGACACTTCCGAAAAGGACCATGTAAGAACAAAAAAGGGGTATATCTGCATTTCTCAGAAAAGCCCACCCGTTTCTGAACTGGAACTAATAGAATATTCCTCCCCTTCATTTCCATGCGAAACACCTACCAAATAAGAATTACTGTCACACATAAATTCGAGGTTGTCTGTAGCTCGGAGGCAACCTCTACTCTGCCTGTGGAGATCTTTACTCAATAAACTACTTTCAATTGATTATCTGGCTCGCTCCTCAATTCTTTCCTGGGCATAGCCAAGAACCCTCTTTCCTGCAATATTCCCACATATCCTGCCCTATGCATCTCTTCTATCTGGCTGCTCCTGAGTTATACCCTTTTATAATCTAGTAAGTAAAATGTTTTTGAGTTCTTTGAGCTGCTCTAGCAAATTAATCAAACTCGTGAAAGGGGTGATGGAAACCTCTGATTTTATCGCCTGTCAGTAAGAAGCACAGGTAACAACCACACCCTGGACTTATGACTGGTGTCTAAAGGGGAGGGGGACAGTCTTGTGGGGGTGAGCGGTTAACTCCAGACAAACAGTGTCAGAAATGACCCTCTTGGGTCATCACATTGGGTGATCAGAAATGCCAGAAGTGAGGTCGAGTACAATGTGAGGAGACAGAAGGGGAGTTTCCTAAACACTCCCCTTTTCTATCAGAAGACCACTTCACATGCACAAATCCCTCCATGAAATGGAATCATTTATGGGGTATTACCGACACATTACACCTCTCATATTCATATGGGCATAAGTTGCTCTCTTTTTTTAACTTGGAAAATGCCCAAACATACACAAGAGCAGAGTGTAACAAACCTCATATCAATCAAAAAGCTTCAATATTTTGCCATGTTTTTTCATCCTTCTCCCCAACTCCACTTTTTGCTGAAATGTTTTGAAGTAAATCCCAGTCAACCAAGAGCTAGTACATGTTCAAACTTCCCAAAGTATCTTTAGATCTTTTTTGTTTGTTTAAATCTCAACCCCAAAAGGCTCGTTTTATTTGCTTGTTGTATCTCTTAACTCTCTTTTAATTTAGGTACCTTCTACCTAATTTTTTTTCATGCTACTTGTTGAACAAATCCGGTCAACTGTGTAGAATACGCCACATTTTGGATTTGCTTGCTTCCTTGGGATGTCATATAACTTGTTCTGCTGTACCTCACATTTCCTGTTGGCTGGGAATTCATTCTCGAATCTTGATTAGATTATTTCAGGTGTTTTTTTATCTACCCCCACCAGGAGAGGAGAGAAAAGGGAGAAGTCCAAGAATTATGGGGGTGCTGCTGTGTGGTTCTTATCAGGAGACATTATCATCCAGTTGTCTCATATTCAATGATGCTGAGGTTGACCAGTGGATCTGGGTGAGAAAGGCCTGATTCCTCCCTTATGAAGTCCCTTACGACCTTTCACCAAATGGTATTATCCTCCACTGTTGACCACTGTACACTATACAGAATAATACTGAGAGTCTTCTAAACAGAAGAATCTTCCCTCATCAATTAGAGCCACTTAGTTACCCTGAGAAACAGTCTGTACTGGAGAAGCAGGAAATTTGCTTAATATCTTATTTTTCTCCTTTTAAGTAGAAAGTTTTAGGATACTGAGTTGGTTGCACAGTGTGTCTTGACAAATCAAAGTCAAAGGGTCCAGTCCCTCCAGAGTGGCAGATGCCCTCTGGCCCCAGTGGCTTCCATCCACGTAGTATTGCTGTTCACAGTGAAGTTTACAGAATCACCCAAATTCCAACTATTAAAAATAGCTTCTAAAGGCTAAAATCTGAAGACAATTTAGATAACAGAAAGATTCACCTCAATAAAATAAGCCAAAAAGAATAACTAGAAATTAGCAACAGCCTGAACACTGGATTCATACAAGCATTTTATGAAGTGAACTACAGTTTCTGATTAGTAGTAGCAATTTGGATTTTCATTTGGCATATACAGTTAGGAAATATTTACTCCATAATCCGTTATGGAAGATCTACTAGTCAAAACATGAAAAAAGTAACACTGAATTTTACCTTTAGGCAAAAAAAAAAAAAAAAAAAAAAAAAAAGAGTATGCAAGTTTAATTCCATTAAGGTTAATGAAAACCACATTTTGAAACCAGCTCCTAATATTTTCCATTACTGTTACTCTACAGTATTTTTGGCATATATCTATCCCAAATAAATGTCAATATGCTTGAATTAAGGTCCTTCAGAGTCAGTCAGCACTCACAAATAAATTATTTCAGTTTCATAGTAATCACATAGTATACAAAAGACATCTGTTAGTGCATCAAACTGAAAGCCAAGGTTCAATGACATAAAGATTTTATTTAAAGTCTGTCTGTCCATTTACAAGGAGGTAATACTTGGAAAGCCACTAAAATGCTGGAAGATATAAAATATAGTACCCTTAAAGACATAAAACTTCTGGGAGCCCTGGAGCTGACCTGGGCTTCTAGAATGCTTGTACAGAGCATCTGCCCAGAGGGCCAAGGCCTCCCAAACAGTGAGGCTCCACTGTGAAATCAGAGCCCCAGACCTGCCAAAGGAAGAATAAAGCAAGAGGAGACATGGCATCACTGCTCCCTGCACGCTGGCAGACCCTGTCCTGCCCTCCTTTCACCTTCCCTGCACAGGCTGCCCTCTTTATCTTCTGACTTCACCCCTAGTACTCTCCCTTTGTTCACTATTTCAGCCACAATAGGTCTCTCAACAGCCAGGGCCGCTTCTGCCTCAGGAACTTGGCTCTAGCTGTTCCCTCTGCCTGGAGTCCTCTTTTCCTGGTGATCAACAGGGCTTACTCCTTCATCTCCTCCAGGTCTTGACTTAAATGTCACCTTCTAAGTGATGCCTTCTAACCACCTTATCTCAGACTGCAGCCCTCTTCTATCTACACAAAGGGAGGAATTTTTCCCCTGTTCACCACTGTCATCTTCTGTGCCTGGAACAGTACCTGGCACAAATAAAATATGCAATAAATATTTGTGGAATGAACGCATGAATCATAAGTCCATATGATTCTTTCACTTATATTTACACTGAAAAAGTAATTTTATTTAAGACAAGTGATAAACGTTTGTAAAAAGAGATGGACATTTGTGACTTCCTAATAAATAGAAAACCAAGTTACAGGGTTGTCTACACTTCTTTAATATGAACACCAGGTTTTAATTGCAAATGATTCTTAGTAAGAATAACATATTTCTGGGACAAATGAAATCGAGGTAGACAAAACCAAAGAAAAATTAGCCACTCAGTTCAGGTAGTCTGGTATTTTACAGGGACACTGGAATTACCACAATCGTAAAAACCACCGGTGGAGATGCTCCTAGATTCAAACAGAAAAGATACAGTCAGCAGGTCCCCTGCAGTCTAACTCTAAAAAATGTTTGGGTAGGATGTCAAAGCTTTCTACAAAGAACAAATTCAATATGGGAAAGCATATTTTTCCTGAATTCCCATTTTGGCTGGACTGACAGCCAAAGGAGTCAGTGAGACTTATACAAAGGAATTCCCATGAAGCACTTGATGAAGACCACATTTCTCATTTTAGACAAAATTCCAGTTCATATACAATGTGAACTATACATTTTCTATAAATCCAGTGAGGGAAAAATCCTACCTAAACAGGCAATTGGCTTGTCCAAAGGTTCCCAGCTACGGCAAGTGTATCCAATGAGCATCCCCCCATCCCCTCCACTTCCTTCCCAGTGCCCCATTCTAGACACAAGGCAAACAAAGCAGTTACTACTGGTAGAAGGGGTTCTCTCAGGCTCTTATATGGAAAAACAGTTCCTACATCAGGCAGGTAATACTGCTGCCACCTTACAACACCAAAAGAGAAGATTCCACAGAGGGAAAAGGGAGGTGAATTACCTCAGGAACCAGGAAAGAAATAAGCAGAGCAAATGTTCTGGGAGGGGCAACTTTTTCTACTTAAAGGAGCTCGTTAGAGTATCTTTCTGCACACTTGCCTCTGCTGTTGCCTTTCCACACATTGCGTTCCGCACTTCAGAGAAGGGCTGATAGTACCTTTCAAGCCATGTTGGAAGCAATAATAAATGATGATGATGACAACTAACTAGGTACGGAGTTTCACACACACCTACCACTTCTGATCTTCACAAGAACCCTGGAAGGTAGGTGGCAGTTCCATTTTATAGATGGACAAGCCGAGGCTTAGAGATGTTAGATTTGCTCAAGGCTCTACAGAGCAGAGTCATTTTCCAAATCCAGGTATTCTGACTCCATGCTTTATAACAGGCACTAGTTAACTAGTGAAACACCATAGTCACAACTCACTGACCTAACAGCAAGATTGTGAGGATGAACCCCCTGGGTAAGGGGCAATGTCACGGATGGGCACAAACAGGACAGGACTCACACAGGCGGCAATGCAGCTCCTAGACACAGGCAACAGGATCGGCACACCCACCAGCACATCCAAACCCGGCTGTAAGCAAGGGAGCATCAGAAGCAAGCTTTGGGCACCTTCAGCGTGGGACACTGGCACTGATACTTAGTCACAGGTTGAAAATGCTCAGGCATTTGAGTACTGAATGCAGGGCTTCTCTCTTGTCCAGTCTTGGGCTAAGCTCCTGAGAAGTCCTTGACTCGCCAGTCAAGTTCAGCAATGTGAGGCCAGACTTCTTTCCCCAGGATGAATGTTAAAGAGCCTCTCAGGGGCTTGCTGATAAATCCCTAAAAAGACCAACGGGAAAACAAACAAATGCCTAGCCATTCCATCTGAGCTGGTGAATATTCCGAGAGAGAGACCTTATTGGTCCGTGGCAGTGCATAAATTCTAGAAACAACAAACACTGCTTTGTGGAAAAAGCAAAATGTTAAGTCTGCAGGCCTATATCTGGCAATCACATTTTATAACTTATTTCTACGTCAGCTGTTTGAAACTTAGACTACACTCATAGATTCGAAAACCTATCAACAGCATTTAGTTTCCAGTCTGGCCTCCGAAATCCTGTTTAGCCCGTTATGTACAAAAACATGGTAGTATTCCAGCTATCCTAGTCACATTTCAATGGAGGAAAGCCAAGTCCAAATGCCAAACCACAACAATAATGAAATATTCCCCTTCTTAGCTCAACTGGTCCACACAGGTCCCAGGAAAGCAGAAGGGACAAGGCCGGTGCTACGGCCCCTCGGTGGCTTACTGAACCCTTCTCCTCATGGCTGGTTCATCCTCTAGTTGTCAGACTTGGGGAACAAGGGTACTTGCTCGGCAGAGTTGGAGGACAAACAGACACACAGATTTAGCTCTGCCTCCTCCAGCACCTGGAGGCATAGCTCGAAGAAGAGCTCAATAATGTTCAGGTTAAAAGAAAAGCCTTTGGCCTTTTTCAAGCTACTCTTGCCTACAATTCTCAATAAGCTAAAAGTGCTGTGTCATTACAGGATGACAGCTCTAGCAGTTGGGGTCGAATTGTTCGACACTTTCTCAGAGGCCAAGAGTCCCTGATGGCTGTGTCTGCCGTGACCAGGCACACTGTTGGCAGAACAACATGCTTCTCCACGTAAAACAAACGAAAGCCGGAGCTGTACATTTGTACACACACAGGCGCTAGTCTGGAAAGGCATGTACCAACAGTAAATGGTGGCCACTTCTGGGAAAAGGAATGGGGTGGGAGAGGAAAGCAGTAATTTTGCTTGAATTTCTTTTGAGAAGTACATTTAAAAAATATATATATGCTGGGCTGGCCCGGTGGCTCAGGAGGTTGGAGCTCCATGCTCCTAACTCCGAAGGCTGCGGGTTCGATTCCCACATGGGCCAGTGGGCTCTCAACCACAAGGTTGCCAGTTCAATTCCTCAAGTCCCGCAAGGGATGGTGGGCTCCACCCCCTGCAACTCAGATTGAACACGGCACCTTGAGCTGAGCTGCCTCCTGGATGGCTCAGTTGGTTGGAGCACGTCCTCTCAACCACAAGGTTGCCGGTTCCACTCCCGCAAGGGATGGTGGGCTTCGCCCCCTGCAACTAGCAACGGCAACTGGACCTAGAACTGAGCTGTGCCCTCCACAACTAAGACTGAAAGGACAACAACTTGAAGCTGAACGGCACCCTCCACAACTAAGATTGAAAGGACAACAACTTGACTTGGAAAAAAGTCCTGGAAGTACACACTGTTCCCCAATAAAGTCCTGTTCCCCTTCCCCAATAAAAACAAACAAACAAACAAACAAACAAACATATGTGTGTGTGTGTGTGTATATATATATATATGCTTTACATATATATATATACACACACACGCTTTACATATATATACATATATATGCTTTATGTATGCTTCACGTGTATAATTTTTAAAAAGAAACCATGACAAGCCACTTTAAAAACATTTAAAAATGATAATTTCCCTGAATATAAAATGTGATCAAAGAAATAACCAGAAATTATAAATATATTTGGATAGATTCAAAACAGGATGACCCAGGGCAGTCATTATATATTTATACTAGCAGGTTCAGCAAACTACAGCCCATGGGCCAAATCCAGTCCAACAGACACGTCTACAAGATAAAACTAGTTTTTACATTTTTAATGGGTTATAAAAAAAGAAGATGTGAGAGACCACATGTGACCCACGAAGCCTAAATTTACTGTTTGCCGTCTACAGAAAAAGTCTGATGATCCCCGATTTACACCAAGAATACTGTGTCTTTTCAAAAAGAGTTCTAAATTCCTCTTGGAAATGCTTTCAAAATCACTTTTAAACACAATAAAAATTAGCTGTATTCCTTAATAGTTTACCTCTTTGTTTTTTTCCTAAACCTACAGCAGTAGCTTATTCAGCCACCTCAATCACTGGATCTGGCTCTGGAGACTGGTGATTTCCTAAAATCAAATTCAGCTCCAGGATGGGGAAAAGGGCATTCTTCCTCCTAGCATCTGGGAGCCTAACCTATGATGTGCTGCTAAAATGCAAAATGGAAAAATCAAACTCAGAAGAACTCTCTGAGCAGTTAAAAATAATTTTAAAAATCTATCAGTGACACTAATACAACAAACCACAATTTTACAAACCATTTCCTAAACGAAGGAAGGGAAAGAAAAAAGATCGTCTTTATTCTGAATGAAATTTGTATTCTAATCTTACATTCTAATCTAGAGCCCTGAAAGAGGGAGAGTATTTCATTTTGACTATCAAAGACCCTAAGAAATATACTGAATAAGAATCAAACGCATCCAATTATGAACAGGGATACATTTTCCTACCCGAGTATGACACTGGCTAGCATGTAAATTCAACAAAAATGGCCACCCTTTGTAGCTCTGTGTTCAAGAGAATCTTGACTCTTAAAACCGTACAAACTTTTCAAGAAACAACATCTCAAACAGGTACTTGTAAGAAATCAGTTCCCAGATGTTCTTTTTTGTGAATTTCGAACTGGAAACATAATTTATCCTGTGAAAATGTGTGGAACTGTCTACATTAAACTACTGGTTCTATATGACAACTCACAAAGCTCAAAATCATATTTAGAATTCTCAGTCCCCACCCTGTACTTTTAACAGTATGTTATTTGGAAATTAAGTTCCAATTTGAACATTTAAAGAACATAAAATATATGAAATCTGTCTGTGTGTTTAATAATCTTTTAACCTACTTAATTTGAAATGAAAGCAATTCAGAACTCGGCATGCACAAATTTTTCTAAGGAGAAAGTATCAACAGGAAGAGAATAAAGACCATCGTTATGGTGACTTGGGAAAAAACCATTTACCCCTGGGATATAGTTTCCTAGCCAAGTATGACCCAGAAGATACGCTACCTCAATGTCCTGGAGACTGAATTCCTTCTGATCCGTGAAGTTTGCGGCCCCAGCACTCAGTTCCATCAGCATCTTGGCGATCTCAGGCTTTATGGCTGAAGTCAGCCGACTGGCTGCTTCCATGACGTGCTCCTGCACGTCTTTCAGTTGCATGGCCGCCTTGGAGTAGTGCGAGTTCCTGAACACAGTGCTGAAGAGATCTGTGAGGAAAGTACTGGCACGGCAGAAGACATTGAGGGCGTCCAGGTACTTGGAGATGCCCTGCTGGATGTCGGCGATGGGAGTGGAGTGGGGCATGGCATGGTGGCAGCTGCCTGCAGCAGTCAGACTGCCCAGCGGGGCAGTGGTGGCCGTAGACGCCAGGGGAGCACTCAGTGCTCGGCCCAGCTCGGGCATCGGGTACTGCTGGTGCTGCTGCACCTTCTGCTTGGACCCGCCAAGCAGGAAGCGCCGCTTGTAGTCCATTTTGCTGTCTTGGGCACTGCAGCAATACATGCGGGAGAGGGAACTGTCCCAGGGACCGGGAGCGGGGCAGGGTTCCAAGTCTTGTTTATCCCCCCCAATCTGTAGCTAGGTATAAAAATAGTGGAGTTCTGCAAATATAAGTTTTAAAAAAGGCATTTCCATGAGGCAGGTGACCATGTGATCCAATGTAGATATGAGGAGGACAACAGGTTTATATAATTAATATTTTCAGTGTAGGAAGGACCTCTGACGAAAAATATATGTGTGTCCAAAATGCTGTAGAAGAACTGTTAGCATTCCACTCTCTTCATAAAAAGATACGCTTGCTGAGAAAAACGCTTACCTATAATTGCTTTGCAAGAATATTTTGATACTTGTATCTACCATGGCAGAAAAATAACTTAACTTTAAAAAAATGTAATATAATGTATCTTTAATATACCAGAAAAGTTAGAACCCCAAAACCCACAAGCTGATCAACAGCGATTTAAAAGGTAGTACAGAATTACCTCACACTCAGTTCTTAAGGAAGATCAAACCTCTGCTGAATTTTGACAGAGCCTGCCTGTCAAATCCATTTACCTGTAAAGCTTCTTCTCAAAGCGAAAAATTTCCAAATTTCCTTTAATATTTTCGGAAAACAAGTTTTTGTTTTTGAAAAATGGCATTTGTTATTGTAAGTCTTCTCCTCCTTGCCTTTTGTTTGCTGAGGTAGCGATTTCCTTGTAACATTAATAAGAGGTGCTTCCAGACTGGGTTGGCCCTCAATTGTAAAGTCTGAAGCAAGAATGCACAGATGTAATTGTAAGGCCTCTAAGTCATTTCCTGTAAGGGGGAAAAAATAAGATTGTTAGGAAAGTTACAGGACAATGAGTAATTCTGGAACATTAACTCTTGAAATGCTATTCTCCCCAAAGGTGGGCTACAAATGAGTAAAAAATCATATTATAACCTTACAAAAGTAGGTACAACAGCGAGAGCTGAACTTGATTCCTTGAGTTGCAGTACAAAAATAATGCAATTTAAAAAAAGTTCGATTCCACAGCCACCATTCCAAAGCTAACACGAGTACCTGACAAGTCAAGCAGGGCCTGGATGATAAGTATAGCACTCCTAAAACTTTAAGGGGATTTGGAAAAGGGAGTGATGAGCAAAGATGAAGAGAAATGAGGAAGGTTGTTATTTAGAAAATGTTACTTTGAGTTAGGCCTTGATTGTAGGATGGGTTTTGTCAAGTGCCAAAGTGATGGGTGAGGCTCCCCAGGTGAAAGGACCGCCATAGCAAAGGCCCTGAAGCAGGATGGCACGAGGTCTGTTCAGGATACCCAGCTGGACCAAAGTGCAGTGTACAGAAAGACAGAGCCTGGAGGTGGGTGGCTAGCAGGAGGTCTGCAGATAGGATTCTTCTCATCCTCACCTAGGTACCAGTTTCCCTCCTGGATGTTCAAAGGGAAGCCTGGCAGACTGCGCCAGCTCTTACACTCTGAGGTAGCTTCTATAGCACGCCTGGCACTGAATAGGTTCAAATACCCATGTCTTGATATTTCTGATTGTAATTTCTGATACACCTATAACAGTGGACTCGTGTGAGTCTCACATAGCTAGCACCAGGGTTCACACTAGCCTGAACTATCTGTTCTTTCAAACATAATAGTTCAAATATACAAAGGTGCCCAAAAAATGTATATACATTTTAAGGAAGGAAAAAACTGTATTAAAATTACACTGATGGGAACCACTTTGAGCCTCTTATAACTGCGGAAGTCAAACATGACTTGTATTCCTCTTTTGTTATCAGTATATACTGAGTATTACAATTTTAATACAGTTTTTTCCTTCCTTAAAATGTGTGTGTATACATTTTTTTGGCACCCTCTGTATTTTACTGAGTATTGTCTTTAGTCCATATTACACTTCAACCTATGTGTGTATATAGTTTGGTCTACTTATAGGTAACTGGTTTTTCTTTCTTTCTGTTTTCCTTATTTTGTAGATAAAAATAAATACAAGTCACTCATCATGGCCAATACCATGCCTCCTTTATGGTTCTGTGATGGCATAAGGAACCTAGGAAGGTAAGTGACAAGAACAAGAGATGAGAAAAGTGCTGTGGATACAAACACATTCTCTGAAAGTGTAGTAACCCTAACTCAGCTAGCATGTAAATTCAACAAAAATGGCCACCCTTTGTAGCTCTGTGTTCAAGAGAATCTTGCCTCTTAAAACTGTATAAACTTTTCAAGAAACAACATATCAAACAGCTACTTGTAAGAAATCTGTTCCCAGATGTTCTTTTTCCAAATTCAGGACAATGAGGCAATCATATCCATCTCTACCCAAGCGCTCCATTATAATCAGTGCGGCTTTAGGAATTCTGATGTACAACAGAAGCGCTCCACAGGAGTGCTGAAGGAGGATGGCTGCTCACACAGGAACCGTGTGGCCCGTGAAGGAGAACCATGGCTTTGAGTTGGCCCCACTGAGTGTCCTGAGCAGCCCTGAGGAGCACTCCTCAGCTCGGTGCTGCGTGCTGGTGCCTCTGGTCTGAGAGTCCACCCCCATGGCCATGGCTCTGCCAGATGGTCCTGGAAGGCCAAGAAAGAACCGTATACTTACCTAAATTTGTAAAAATTATCATAAACATGAAACCGCTTTTTTAACTTTACATGCTTCTAAAGTTTATTTGAATGAAACTTGTAATGCTTAAAAATATACTACTTCACCAAATTCAGCTACAAATTCAATGCAACCGTCTATCAAAATCTGAACAACGTTTTTTAATAGAAATGAGCAAGATGATCCTAAAATTTATATGGAAACACAAGGGACCCAAGATGGCCAAAAAAATATTGAAAAAAATATGCTGGAGGATTCAAACTTTCTGATTTGAAAACCTTCTACAAAGCTATAGTAATCAAGGTAGTGGAGTACTGGCATGAGATAGACAGACAGACAGACAGACAGATCTCAATGGAATAAAACTGAGAATTTAGAAAAACCCCTACATCTATGGTCAACTGATTTTAGACAAGGGTGCCAAAACCCAGCTGAAAAAGAACAGTCTTTTCAATAGAGGATGCTGGGACAAGTAGATACCCACATGCAAAAGAATGAATATGGATCCCTATATAATATACAAAAACTAACTCAAAATAAATAAAAGACCTAAATGTAAGAGCTAAAACTATAAACTCTTAGAAGAAAATATGTATAAAGCTTTGCGATCTTGGATTATGAGTAGGCAATAGTTTCTAAGACATGACATCTAAAGCACAAGCATCAAAAGAAAAACTAGAAAAATTGGACTTCATCAAAATTAAAAATGTGCATCAAAGGTCATACCACCTGAAGAGACAACACACAATGGGCAAAAATATTTGAATATCATGTATCTGTTAAGGGTCTAGTATCCAGACTATATAAAGAACTCTTGAAATTCAACAATAAAATGACAAATGATCCAATTAAAAAATGGGCAAAGAAGTTGAATAGACATTTCTTCAAAGATATACAACTAGCCAATAAGCGAAGGAAAAACTGCTCAACACGATTAGTTATTAAGGAAATACAACTCAAAATCACAAAAAGATACCACTTCACACATACCAGGATGACTACAACAAACACAAAAAACAACACAGAAGATAAGTGTGGGCGAGAATGTGGAGGAACTGGAACCTTCATACATTGCTGGTGGGGACACGAAATGATGCTGCCACTGGGAAAAGCAATTTGGCAGCTCCTCAACATGTTACACGGAGAACTGTCAGATGACCAAGCGATTCTACTCTCCACAAGCCAGACACATGAAGAAGCAACAAATTATATGATCCCATTGCCATGAAATGTCTGGAGCAGGCAAATCCATAGAAACAGAAAACATATTTGTGGAACAGGGAGTCACTGCTAATGGGTTTCTTTAGGATGCTGACAAGATTCTGAAGTTGGACAGTAGTGATGGCTGCACAACTCTGAATATACTAAAACACATATGATATATGAATTATGTCTCAATAAAGCTGTTATTTTAAAAAAATGTATTTCATCTTTGCATTTCCCTTATGTATCTTCTGGTTTAACAGCAAAAGGTACACAGCACCTTTTGTACATTAAAAAAAAGTACATAAAAGGTAAGTTTCCATGGATACGTTTAATGTCAGACTTAGTCTCCTCTTCATACTCCAACTGGAAATCTCTATTTAAATGATGCTATCCAGAGCCTGGCCCTTAAAGGTCCTCTAATTTAAGGCCTTCAATTTATAGACAAGGGGAAAATAAATCCCAGGATACTAAATGTCTTGCACTAGACCACATAGTGTCAGGATCAGACTTGAGTATCTTGACTCTCAGAACTCCAAACACATACATAAACATTCTGTTCTAAATTACCCAGACTGGGAGGTAGATTAAGCTAAGCTGCAGTCACAAATCCTTAAAGAGCAGCCTAACCTAATAAAGATTTATTTCTTGCTACATGAAGTTCAATGTGGGTCTCGCAGCCCTTCTTCAACTTGTAGGGACATCACTTCAACTTGTGTTTTCCATAGTCACCTTACCACACAAAAAAGAAACTCATACCCATTTTTTACTGTTTCCCACTGGAAGTGACACACACCACTTCCTCTCACAGCCCTTTAGCCAGAATTAGTCACATGGTACCAGTGTAACTACAAGAGAGGCTGGGAAATGGAGATATGGAATAATGGGGAAGCACTACAGTTGGCCATAGCTGTCCACTCAGCTCAGCTGTGTGTTGTGAAGTTCTCACTAGACGGCAAAAGCAATTCAGATTCCACACAGGAGAAGCTGTATTGTCATGAGGAGTCCCCACAGCCGGCCAGGTGATTGTTACACAGGCTGCTCTAGGACATGCTCTTCGTTGTATGTATGCAGAACGGGGGAGTGGAAGGCGGTGGGGAGGGAAAGGTCACAGATTTCTTTGAGAAATTGATGAAAGGACACTCCTTAGTCAAACACATACTCAAACCACCAAAGTTTCCACTCAGTTTTGGCATTGGAGCCCCAGGTGAATGACCACCTGCCCTCAACACTCCCCGTGCTTCCTGTCCTCCCACAGGAAGGCTACAGAGAGCTGGTGGCAACAGGTAACTTTGGGGAAACCGAGCCTCACTTCCTGCATCTAGTGTTGATCCAGCAGGTAACCAAGCAGCGGAGGCCAAAGGCCCAGGCTAACGCATTCAGGGAAACCAAAGAGAAACACAGCTGGGACTCTTTTGCACCCACACCACTCACTACCTATGCACCTGCATTTTCCAGGTGTGGTCCTTAGACCATGAGCATCAGGACCAAAGGCGCACCTGCCTTACGATAAGTCGTCTAGAGGTCATATCAGTGTACAGGGGGTGGTCGGAACAGCCACTGAACATGTCATTAAGAATGGAAACGTTTCAAGTAATTTTTTTCACAAGATGCCATATTAACATTAACCTTTTTAAGACTAGAATGAAAAGAAAGAAGGAGTCAATGAAAACCAATCCTGGCTAAAGGACTTCCTTCCCTGATATTAGAATCAGAATACCACTCTTAAGACAATGACTATTGAAACGTGGATTCCTGGGGTATAGGCCAAATCTACCGAATCAATCTTTCGGGGTAGGAGCAGAGCATATGTATCTTTCAAAAGCTTCCCAGGTGAGTCTGATGCAAGCTGTAATTTGAGGACCAAAATGCTCAGCTGAAAACCTGCTGGCAGTGACGAGGAGGGCACCGAGCACAAGTCCTGAAGACACTGATTCTGTTTACCAACACTCCTATTCAATCAAAATCCAGAACGGGAACCTCTCCCCCCATGTGATAAATGACCCTCTTTCTGAGAACCAAGGGGCTAGTTGGACAATTCAATGGAAACTTCTGTTTGTATCCTAATTGCTTCTAACGAGACCACTGAAGTCACACAGTCAAGCCTGGGGTTCTTCTCCAGGCACAAACCCCTTAAGATGAAAACTGTTTTATTTTTAACAGACCTGGTATTCCTATGCTGATCTTTTCTGGAATCAAAATTAGACAATGTTGAATTCAAGGAAATATTATGGAACTGAAATAACATTCAAGTTCTATTATTTTCAAATCAGATTTGGCAAAGAAGAATATGCAGAGAAGGTGGCAATATCCATCTAAGGAGTCGTCTTCACGGCAGTGATAATATCCCCTGACAAAATACTGTTGGCAACCGGGTGATGGGTACATGAGGTCCATCATATTATCCGCTCTACTGCTGCATAAATGAATAAACATTTCTGTAATAAAAAGTTTAAAATTCACACAAACATGTATACAAGCACCTGGATATATCACTTTTACTTTTTAAAAAAATAAAATTCTTCTCCATGCTTGTCTTACTGTTTTTTGAATGCTTTCAACCCTTATTTATCTGCCTGAAGGGCTAAAACATGTTCCATCTATCTAAGCACATTTCTTTTCTTAAAAAGAATTTTCACTGGGAAAATATTCATTATTTATGAATCCACTCACTATTCATGCTACATGGAAATAAATAGGCACTGTGAAAGACCTCAGAAATTAGTTGTAGCCAAGACTTGTAAGATTTAAGTCCTGTGTTCGTAAGTTTTACTGCTGCCTAAGATTCTCAAACACATAGCAGAAAAGGACACTTTAGGAGATGTCACATCTTTTTAACACCAATTTGCAAAAGTTTTCAACAGATTAAAATTGAACTCAGATATGATTACATCATTTAAAAGATTCCTTTCTGCAAAGTTATCAGTAATTTCTATTTCAAATAATAACAAAGAACATGCTTAAAACTACACAAAGTAAAAAGGACTTTCTTACATCCATAAATGATAAGATATAAAAGTGGTCATCCTGAGAAAATCTGAAGAGCTTCCCTTTGGAGAGTACAGAGGATAAAAGGTGGCCTTGGGGGTGGACTAACTGGGTGAGATCCTGGCTCTGCCACTTACCAGCTATGTGACCTTGGGCAAGTTCTTTAACCTCTCTGTGTCTCAGTTTCATCGTCTGTAAAATAGGGATAATAACAGTAACTACTGTTATTGAGTTAAATGAATTTATACACATAAAGCACGAAGAATCACATCTGGCACATATTAAGGACTAAATGCTTTATGATTATTCCCACATAATAAGTGAAAGTAAGAAGGCTTTGTTATCTCCACTTTTGTGGGGAAAAGTTACTGACAAACAAGAAGGTCTTGTAAAGTCACCCAATCCCCACCTGAGTAGAAATCCACATATTCTAGTGTGGGCAGCATCGTATGTTTCAGTGATATGATAGCTATCATTTGTGAACATAGAGAACAAATTTTAAATCCATTTCAGTCATTAAGACAACAGAGAAAAATGAAGTGAAAAGCAGTTCTGGTGACAGCAATGGTTTGACACAAAGTAGTTTCATTCCAAGACGACAGGCTAAATAAATAGTAGCCTTACCTCCCTATTCTCCCCAAATCCCAATGACATAACAGTAAAGATGTGTTCACAAGCGAATCACAGCATAACAGTAATGAGAAGTTTATTTAAATGCTGGCCACTTTGAGTAACGTGAAGATGGAGAGAAAGCAGCTAATTGTATCACAGGACAGACCAGACCAGAGGTAGACACTTCCCAGAATATGCAGAGTCAAAGGTGGGCAGAGAGGCAGAACCCTTTTTCCTGGAGGAGCTCGATAAATGCCCAGCTTTGAGTCAGCAGGTACAGAAATCAGGAGTGGGAAATGGGTTCATCTACCTGATCTCTATACTCTTCACTCCTGGTCAATGCATCGGCCAATTCCTATTAAGGCAAGAGGACCGTTGGAAGAACAGGAACCTCTTATCAATTACCTATATAATCAGCCCAGTTTTTCATTGACAAGGATCGCCAGATAGTGAAAGAAAACGAAGAGGACAAAAAGGACAACTAAGATGAGAAGCACATCAGACCCAGAAGAAACATATTTCAGGCCCCAGAAAAACACCTGAAAAGAAATTCTGATATCCTCAGAGAGATCTGAGAAGCAAGCAAAATCATAAAGGAAGCAAATCATAAAGGAAGCAGAAATCAAGAAGGAATTCTTGGAAATAAGAAATATGATTGCCACAATGAAAAACAAGGGGAGAAATAAAATGGGAGTGGAGTAGGGTATAGGGGAGACACACACACAAACACACTTATATTTTTTAAAATAACCTATTTTGTCGTGTATAATGCACACCCCCATTTTTGGTCCAAACTTTCAAGGAAACTCTTTCACTGTAATTTTTTAATTCAATTTTTGTTTACATTTAGGTACTTGTTTTTTGTATTATAAAGGAATTTTAGCATTTATTTTTTAACATACTATGGTACAAGAAGTTTTATGTAACAAATAATTACAAAACACAAGAACAGACACAAGGCACAAGACATTTCATGTACCGGTAACAAATTTACGATATTTACACATCATAGAAGGCCAAGAACTCTTCGTTGTTTCAAGTTTGTCGTAAATTCAACAAAACCAATTATCGTATTCCAGGGTATCATTCTGCATATGGACATTGTTATTGATTTCTAGAGTGACACTTTCAACTCATAAACATAAATAAAAGAATTCAAAAAAACATTTACATAGATATGGAATTAGTACTACCCATGCATAATACCCTTATTTTTCCCCTCACAAATTTGGGAAAAACGTGCACATTATACATGACAAAATATAGTAAACAATGGAAGAATAAACCAATAACAATGTTTACCTATGAGGTACAGAGAAGAACAAAGGAAAGGAAGGAAGTCGTACTTCTCTCATCTACCTTGCTTTAGAGTTGGATCTTTAGAACCATGTAAATATTTTATATAATTTTTTAAAAGTAAATCAACAGGGAAACAATCCCTAAAAATGAAAAACAGACAAATGAACCTAAACTATTTATCAAAGTGGTGGCATAACAACATAGAGGTTTACTTAAAGTTAAAACAGTGTTTTGACTGTAACTCTCTGGTGTTATTGTCAAAGGAGAAGAGACACGAATATGAAATCAAATAAATAAAATCCTTTAATCCTTTATTTGAATTTGAAATATCAATATGAAATCATGATTCATCTTTCTTTCCAAAAAGTACGTATTTACTTTATGGAAAAGACCTAAAGGACTTCACATCCCAGTTGCAGTGCATGCCCCTAATACTATTTCCCACCAAAAAGAATCAGAGCTCTTTATGGAAATGCCTGATTCTAGATCTGGGATCAGAAACAAAAAGATAAGCCCCGGAATTTTTATCCGGCCAGAAAGCAGGGAACCCATGTAATACTACTACCTGGCTCATATCACAAGGACCCAGAGTTAACCTGAAGAATAAGCTCTACTAATGCCCAATAATGGGACAACTTAAGCATCAAAAAGAGTAACTCTTCTGGAGCAAAATTCATTAAATATATAAAAATTAGTGAGTTTGAGCTTGGCAATGATTTCTTGGATATGATACCAAAAACACAGGCAACAAAAGAAAAAACAGGCAAATCAGATTCAAAATTGAAACTTTTGTGCATCAAAGGACACTAGCATTAGACTGAAAAGGCAACCTATAGAATGGGAGAAAATATTTGTAAATCATATTATCTGAAAAGGAATTAAGATCCAGAATATATAAAAAACTTCTATAACTCAAAAACAAAAACCAAACAGTCTAATTGTAAAACGGACAAAAGACTTGAATAGTAGTTTGTCCAAAGAAATAGACAAATGGCCAATAAGCACATGAAAAGATGCTCAACATCATTAATCACTAGGAAATGCAACACAAAACCACAATGAGACACCACTTCAAATCCATCAGGATGGCTATTATGAAAAGAAGAAAAAAACACAGAAAATAACATGTTGACAAGGATGTGAAGAAATTGGAACCCTGTGTGTTGCTGGTGGGAATGCAAAATGGTGCAGCCACAATGGAAAACAGCATTGTAATTCCTCAAAAAATTAAACAGATAATTACCATATGATCCTGCAGTTACACTCCTGGGTATACACATGCAACAACTGAAAGCAGGAACTTGAACAGTTATTTGTACACCAATGTTCATAGCTGCATTATTCATAAAAGCCAAAAGGTGGAAACAAGCCAAATGTCCATTGACAAATGGATAAACAAAATGTGGTATAACCATACAATGGACTATTATTCAGCTTAAAAAAGGAAGGAAATTCTGATACATGTTTCCATCTGGATCACCCATGTGGCAAGCTCCCTCTCTACTTGTCAGGCCACTGGTCTGCAGAAACCGGGCAGTGGTTGCAGCGTCTATGGTCTTAGCACAGGTGCTAGGGGAACAAAGCCGAGATCACGGTCTCTATTTCCGAAGTCACAGCTAAGTAACAGGATGGGCAAGCACCCTGTTTCTCAAGCTCAGGCTCGATATGGGTAGAGAGCGCTGGCTATTTCTCCGGGGAGCCTGTCCTTTATCTTTTACATCTGTTTACTTCTTTCACACCCACCCCCCCACACACACACACTTTTCTCTCATTTCTCTAGTCAAGTATGTTCATCTACTCTTTTAGTTTCAGGTTTTACAACGAAATTTACCCTGCCAAACTCATGATCAAATATAGATGAACCCTTTGAAGAAGACAATACAAATGGCCAATAAGCACACTGAAAGGTGCTCAACACAATTAGTTATCAGAGAAATGCAAATCCAAACCACAAGTGGTATACTTCACAACCGGTAGGATGGTTATAAAAAAGACAGACAATAGCAAGTGTTGGTGAGATGTGGAGAAACTGGAATCCTCATATATTGTCCATGGGGATGTAAACTGGTGCAGCTATTCAGGAAAATAGTCTGGCAGCATCTTAAAAACTTAGAATTACCATGTATTCAAGTAATCCCACAACCATGTATACATCCAAGAGAAATTAAAAACACATCTCCACAAAAACTTGTATATGAAAGTTCAGAGCAATATTATTCATAATAATAAGAGAGGAAACAACCCAAATGTCCATCAACTAATAAATGGACAAAATGTAATACAGGCAAATGATGGAATAATATTCAGGCATAAAAAGGAATGAAGTGCTGATACATGCTATGATATAAATTGAGACTTGAAAACATGCTAAGTAAATGAAGCCAGACACAAAAGGCCACATATTGTATGATTCCATTAATATGAAATGCCCAGAATAGGCAAATCCATTGAAACAGAAAGTAGATTAATGGTTGCCCAGGGCTGGGGTAGACGGGAAGAATGAGGAATGACTGCTAGTGGATACTTTTTTTTCTTTAGAGTAATAAAATGTTCTAAAATTGATTGTGATGGTAGTTGTATAACTCTGGATATACTAAAAATCATTAAATTACACATTTTAAAGAGTGAATTATATGGTACAAGTTATATTTCAATAAAGCTGTTATTTTAAAAAGATGAACCACTCCACAAACAATTCTCTCTTGAGGAAAAAAAAGACAGAAAATTCTTTCCTCTCCAGTCCACAATAATGTAAATTTAAGTATCTACCTTTGATAATGTGGAGACACTACAGGAAATTCTTTAGGGAGATGAGTGAAGTTAGTGTTTATGAAGTTCAAAGCCCAACCATTCCCATGGCTTTTTTTTTTCCTTGTCAGTTCAGAATGACACAAGCCATATTTAGAAATGCACTCCAGAAAAATGCTTTGAAGAATTTTATTCTCAACATTCATGAATTAAAAATATCTATCCAGGCAAGAAAAAAATGCCACAAAGATTCAGTTCTTCTCTCTCTTGTGATTCTCCTTTTTTGGCTCCCCTTCTATGTCACCACATTAAAAAGAGGGATATGAAAAGACGGTCGCTCTCCTAGCTCTCCTTCCCCTGTGGCTTTTCTTAGTTGCCTCTGTGAAGCACCCTCTCCTTGACAGACCTGAAGTACTGTGTGACCCCTCAGAGCTCGACGCTGTGCCCCGTTTCTAAGATCAACATATTCTCCCTGGGGAGGACCCCCAAATCCATCTCTCTAACCCAGGTTTCTCCTGTGTTCCAGATCCCAAATATTCAACAGCCGACTGGACAGGTCTCCAAGTCATGCCCCAAACCAACTCTCCCAGTCTTTCAGTTCCTTCCCTGTCTTGGTGAATGGTATCGCCATTTGCCTACTTGAACAAGCCAGGAACCTGGGAATTATCCTCTATTTATCACTCTCCTTTACATCCAATCATTTAGTCATCCCTTTCCTGCCTGCCTATCTCTCAGGTCTTTTCCCTCCCCTCTATCCTCACTGCCAATCCAAAGTTCAGACCAGCTTTACCTCTTGCCTGAATTACAGAGAGCCTCGTGAGTGATCTTCGAAATGCTTGGAATGCTCCCCTCTGGTTGCTGTGTGATTCTTCTAGAGCCAATTTAATCATGCCACTCTCCTGCTTAAAAATCCATTATGGCTCTCCACTACCCTTCCCAACTTTCTTTCCCACCGCCCCCGCCCCCAGCTCTGCCCAACACTGCCCAGTTCTTGCCTGTGCCACCTTCCCGCTCACCACCTACAGATTCAGCTTCCTCTGCCTGGAAAGCTCACCGGCTTACTCTCACGTCTCGCGGACGTCTAACTTAGGCCACCTCCGCTGGCGAGCCACCTTGATAAGACTGAGCTGGCGGGCCTCTGTGTGCTACCCTAAGAGCTGGGTGTGGGCCCTGTCTTAGCATGATCTTTGCTGTATGGTAACATACTATATCACAGCTGCCAGCTTCCTTTGTGTTTTTCTCAGCCATCTCCAACCCCCAAGTTCCCTGAGCTCATTCAAGATATTTGAGAGGGCTAAGTACATTGTAAACACTGAACAGATATGTGTTGAACGATTAGTTCATTCTTAGTGTGATTTAATGGTTATTTCTATACCGCATTCATACGGTCAGCCTTGCCATTCACAGAGGCAGTAGTTAAGTGCTAGAAATAAGGTTCTGCTTAAAAAAAAAAAGCTACTGATGGCATACCATGTTCATACGAGTCCTTCTCAACAAAACATACCATTCATTAAAAGCCTACAAAGTATCCACCTTGTAGCACTATACGCAGAGCTTTAGGTACATAATCCCATTTAATGCTCACTAGAACTGTAAAATAAAAAACAGCTGACAGGAACTGGACGGAGACTACGTGCCAGGTACTGCGCTAGGCTCTTCATATTTGTTACCTAAGTTAATGCTCATAATGACCCTGTGAAGTAGGTGAGGCATCTAAAGAGGTTAAGTGAGTTCTTCAAGTTCTTGCCACATGGATAAGGTGGTAGGTACTCAGCGACAGAGCTGGATCTGGGGCCTGGGAGCCTGCCACCGGAGGCTGAGCTCTCCATCACTGTACTATTCCACCTCTATCAAATATCTAGCCCATGACATTGTTTCTCACTCTTAGGAGATGGTTTAAAGCTGTAGGCTTCTTGGGACTGACAGGAAGTTGATCTGGAATAATGAAAAGTGATCTCTCTTTAGGGGCTCAAGCTCATTCCATCGCTGATGATACCCAAATTCAACTCTGCAGTCAAGACCCTTATCTCCCAAGACTAGACTCTTGAGACGTCTCCTGAGGTCCTTCAAATTTACCTGGTCATCTTCGCATCCCCTGCTCCTCTTGCTGTATTTACTGCCTTGGTTAAAGGCACTCCCCACCCTGAGCCTAAACCTCAGGTGTTACCCCTGTCCGTTCCCTTACCTTTCCACCCCTTATAGTCAGTCCCGCCAGTCCTGTCCACCACAGTTCACAGTTCAATCCTGTTCACCTGTGCTACAGCAACGGCTCCATAAATGTTGGCTACCGTTACTGCTGCATCCTAAACGCCTCTCATTCTCTCTTTTATACCAGCACCGTTCAGCTTCCAAGGAACTAGCATTCTGAGGCGAGCATTTAAGGCTGAGGGAGAATGCCGTCTGTGAGGACAGAAGCCAGGCTGCCGGAGGCTCGGGCCCCAGCTCTTGCAGTGAAAGCACAGAAGGTACCCCAACGCTGGCTGATAGATGAGAGCAAAACCTAAGTAGCACACCAACAATGAATGAGAATGGCAGATACTGGAATAGAAACTAACAAACGGCTCCAATCCCAAGGAACCAAACATTCTATTTTATTCCATTTCACAACATTAGGGAATCAGTATTCAATCCTTTCACACAGTGGTTCTCAACAGGTGGAGATGATCACACACACACGCACCTGCCCAGGGGACATTCTGGAAACGTTTCTTGGTTGTCAACTGAGGGGGTGCTGGTGGGTGAGGCCAGAAATGTTGCTAAATGTCCTAAATGCGCAGTATGGCCCCCTGTCCCTGTCCACCTAAATATCCACCCAGGTCAACAATGTCCCTCTATTGAGCAACTCTGCTAAACAAATGCTGTGAGCTCCTTCCATATTCAAGTTACCTAATATATAAAAAGTTACTTCTTTCTGGGAAGATGATACAAACTTCCCCATAAATTATGTTACAACAGGTCCCTAAGCGGTGCTGGAAGAGGTGGGTCAATGCTAAGAAAGTGGTTTAGAAAACAAATGCCATGAATTTAAAGGAAGGAGGCGTAGGTCCTTGTCAGAGATCTCAAGAGGGCATCCGTTCACTCCAAGCCTGCCAGTCAAGGCCCCCACAAAGTAACCAGAATCCACCTTTCCAGCCTTACTTGCAAGAGGTCCCTTAAACAGCCCCTTTGCTCCTGCCACGCTATTCACCCACGACAGCAGCCGCAGCTGGTCCACAGGGCCACTGTGCCCCACCCACACGGTTACCCTCACCTACTTCACAAAAGCTCTTTCCTCCAACTGAGCAGCACCCCCCACCCCACCAAAAAAAGGCTGAGCAAGACATATTGTCATCTCAACCCAATGGTGTTCCTATGATTCCTACAGGAAGAAGGTAGTGAAAAGACAAAGGTGGAAAATGCTTTCAGTGGCTCAGGCCCTAAGGCCTGTCCTCTCCCACCCCACGTCAGGCTCAGCAGCAGCCAGCCAGGGAGCTGCCTCATTTCCTGTAGTTGCTCGGTAAAAATAGGAAGTGGGGGAGGAAGTTCACAAAGCAGAAACAAAAGTAATCACTGCCCAGCTTCCTGAACACAAATCACTGAGCAGGGAGGGTACCATTAAAACATGAAAACGGAAAGGCAGGCATGGAGAGCCAAGGCCAGAGGAAAGGAAGTGACACTTCTGGGTCCACCAAGTCCAGACTGTCCCCAAAGAAAACTATGTGCAAAACTGGACACTAGCCTATTATACAGAAACAGTTTCCAAGGAATTAATACCAAAGCATGTTAAAGAATCATGTGAAAAGTCCTGCAACAGTAAAGTCCTATCAGAGTAAAATACGTCAATGAAAAAACTGTAAGGAGGCTGAGATTAAACTATTTTCTTTTTCTTCTAGTCGGAAAGTGGCTACTAAAACTGTTTAAAACAAAACAAAAAGTTACTAAATAATTGATCGGTTGACAAAATTGGAAGCCTAAGTTATCCTATGTTGAGTTATGAAAACTCAAGTAGGTAGAAAAACCCCTACTAATAAAAATTCTAATCATAGAATTCTAAATAATTCTAATCATAGCTTGATAGTTCAAATAAAGATGCTTCTACACCTGTCCCACCAACAGCGGTCAATCTTGTGAGTTGCACCTGAAAGCTCGAGGCCCCCAGAATACAGGGCTAGAAGTGCCCATGGTCAAGGAGCTTCTGGTCCGTCTCCACATGGTGACACCTGACGTCTTTTGTGTTGACACTTGCTCAGTAACAATTTATCCCCACAAAATATGACATTCCTCTACAAAACAAAGCAAGTTATCAGTAGCAGATCTGAAGCGTTTTTACATTTGGTAATCTTCAAACAACTGATAATTCCATTTAAGCAGAAGAAAAAAAATTTCTAACTACAAAGTCAACAAAGGTGAAATTTAGTTTCAAAATAACACAGGTTAAAAAAAAAAAAAAGGCCAAATGGGTTGAACAGTCATATAGATGAAGGGCAGGTTTAAATTTTATTTAAATTGAGGGTATTTTGGATGGAAGAAAAAAGGAAGATCAAAGGCTAGTTTATTTTTTTAAATAGTCACTACATAAATAAACAGAAAAATAAATGAAATGGAAGGTAGTCACCATATATTCAGTTTCACATAAAGAAAAATGGTGAAAATTTAGTGAAAAAATATCCATTACAATTTAGTCCTGCTGAGGACAGACCTAGCTATCTGTCTAATTTCCTGGTAAGAAATCATCTTACTGTATTCCAAGACGCATGTTTAGTTTTCTCATGAAGTGCAAAGACCAACTCTCAATGCCTACTGCCGTTAAAACAAGTATTAGAACTTCTGAAATAATTTTATTAGAGGAACACTCTATGAGTCCAAAAATTTCTTTGTTAAACAGAAATTTTCAAAAGAAGGAAAAAGTGGGAGGGAGGTGACAAAGCCTTGCCAAGAAAAGATTTATCTGTAAACATCAACCACACATCACCAAAGGGTGGTTCTTAAACCTCCTTAAAAATTTGCTAAGGTGAAATGAAGTTTTTATCTATAAACTAAAATGGCTTCGGACCATTAAAAATTTTTACATCAAACAAACCCAAGCACTATTAAAACCTTCCCAACAACAAATTGTGCTGCTTGATAGAAATTCAAGTGTAAATCAAGGAGTGAGAATAACTACTTTAAAGTAAATCATTTTTTAAAACCACAAAGCATTGATGTAATTTTTCAAACACAATTTGTTAAAAAAAATTCCAAAATTCCTACATGTATTAAAAACCTGCAGTTCATTTTTGTTAGTGTGTTACAGCATGAAAAAGCCTTGACCCACTCAGCTCTGTTTAAACCTAGTTTTAGCCCAGTTATCCAAAATTTCCAAATTTGTAAAAAACAAACCCAAAAGGCTTAACTAGTGAAAACTAATGTATCCATTAGGAAGTTACATAAGAAAACTTAAAATTCTACAGTGCTACTTATTCTTAACAATTTGCACCGTGGAACCTACCCAAAATTGATCTCAAATGGGAAAAACAAGTTACTTGTCAAGAAGCTTACATACAAATGGGTAAATCAAACTGTAATTTGGAAATTATTTCTCTTACTACAGAGAAGAATTATATAAATTTTAGATAAATACACTTTAGATCCAGAACCATTTCTGAAAATTTAAGGAACTCATGAAAAATTTTATCAATGGATAATTGTAGCAGCTCCCTCCTCCAGGGTGGGAACACTGACTCCAATTTTATACACCCAGCAACCCTTCCCATCTCTGACAAAGAACAGCAAACAGAGTCATAGCGAGGGAACCCATTCTTCCCTACAAACCTCCCAGCAAGTGAAACATTTAGCAATGAGGACACTCAAGGAGCCTCCTCCCCATCACTCCCACAGGCAGAGCAGACAGCTCTGGACAGCAGGCCTGCAGTGGCTCACCTGACTGGCTTCCAGGCTCTGCCACTTATCTAGGCCAGGAGCCTTCACATATTCAAGCATTTGCTGAGGCCCTACTATGTGCATGGCATTGCTCCAGGCACTGGGGATGACGCAGTGGTGAATGAGACAAAATGCCTGTTCTCAAGGAGCTTACTTACAGCCTGCGTGGAAGAAAAAGGAGAAAATGCTCATGCTCTTACCTTGGAGGTAAGATGCTCTGATACACAGAGATTTCACGGAAACAGGCCCTGCCACACTGCAGTAGCTCCGGGTATGGATCTGGGAGTCTGAATGACCTAGACATGAATTCCTCCTCTCAGTAATTACCAGTTGAACGAATGGCACTTACTAACTCTACAAACTTAGGCAAGTTACTTAAACTCATGCCTCGATATCTTCAGTGATGAGGATTAAACCCATAAAGGACAACACTTGGCATATCGAGTCTCACTGAGTAAGTGGAAGCTACTGCTCTGAAAGAGCCTGGGAACTAGTAGGAGGGCAGCATTTTATCATCTACTGAAATTCTTTATTCTGACCTACTATTAATAAAAACACCAACTTTTTCGCCCCCAAATACTGCATAGTTACAACAACTTTCAAACATTGTACTTACCTTCCTGCAGCTCTGGCCCCAACTCCCGAAGTCCTGGAAACAAACTAAAGGGAGTGCTGCCCTGTGTCCTCCAGAGGGGGGCAGATCCCTGCTCCTCGCATTTCCCCGCCCACTACGCCCTCCTCTTTCAGCCCCAGGCTAGAAGAACCTGGACACTGCTGAGGACGGGATTGCCTCGAACGACAAAATCACTTACGCACAAGGACGCGGCACATTTTCTCCTACCTGGAGACCCAAGGGCAGGAGAGGTCCTTGTGAGCTTATGAGAGGGACCCCTTTCTCGCCTCTCCCTGTCTAGGTCACCACAGCCTGCAGCAAGTACTGAAGTCTGGGACCAAGCAAGCTTGCCTCTGTTTTAAGGCACACACATCCACCTCTCGGACCTGGGAGTGGGGTTGGGGAAGGTCTTCTCAGATCCCCAGTCATAATTACAATCTCACGAGCACCTAATCTTCAAATCATTTTTAATGAATTAGATTTTTTTTTAGGTAACATTTTGCTCTAATCTACACTCCGCAACTACCAATTTGAAAAAGCACATATCTTATCTGACAGTTGGCCTAGACACAAGGAACATAGTCAAAATGGTTAAAAAGAAAGAAAAAAAAAGCCAGCAGACCATCTAGAAATGAATCCTAGAAACAGACTCAGTAAACATGGAGGCCTGCACCCAGGAAGCTCACTAACAACACTGTCCTAGGCACCAACCTGGAGGTAACCCACATGCCCCACATTAAGGGGCTCGTTAAGTAAATTACACGGAAACACCGTACCATTTGAGAGATCAAGGTAGAGCTATCACATTTCATCAAGCCCAAGATGTCATCGTTTATAAATCGTCTCATTATTTTATATATGCTAAGGAAAACTCTGCCATGTGACCACGACCTGCCGTCACACAACATATCCCAATTTCATCTTCCTCAAAGCCCCTTCCTAGCTCATTCCTCTACCTCAGTCCATCTGGAACACACATCACCTTTGGAACAAGTCCCTTTGTGCCCTTTACTCTCCTTTCACTTTTTCTAGAAGTGACCCTTATTTAAGATTCACTGTTTCGATGAAACCATCTTGGGCCCCTTCAGTTCCCATGGAGCCTGTCCTGAGCTCCAGCAGCCTCCACTGCCATTGCTCGTCTTAGCTTTGCATGCTTTCCCTTCTGAATGAATTGTAAGTCCACAGACAGCCTGGACACATCGTCACAATCGCGGTCGTACACAGTACAGGGCCATAACACCACGACCAACAAAACCCCACACCTGTCAGTAACTGTTCTAAGGACTTCACAAATATTAACTCATTTAAGCCTCACTATAACACCAGGAGGTAGGTATTACTACTTCCCCATTTTCAGACAGGGTCAAATGAGGTCAAGAAAGGTTATAAGATTTAGAGATTAGTAGTTAGTAAAATGGCAGAGGCAGGACTCGAACCCAAGCAATCTAGGTAAGAGTTCTGTTCTCAACCTCTATGCTATATTCTCTCTCTAAATGACTGCTATCTACACAGAAAATGTTTTAAATTTTATTTCTTAATTGAAATATAATATACATACACAGTGAAAAAAATCATACTGTACAAAAGAGTATGCAAGAAAAGCTAAGTCGGTCTAACAGCCTAGATTTCTGGGGACTCATCCCAAAGGCAACCAGCGTTTCTTTTCCATTATTCCAGAAATTTTTTCCTGCACTTAGAAACTTATTTCAGGTGAGTTCCTCCCCCCGCACCCCCCTCCCACATCAACGTGCACATACATTGTTCTGCATCTTGCTTTTTTCACTGAATGGTATAATTTCTCTCAGCTCGATGTGTATCTGCACCTATGCTGTTTTATTCGATTTTAAGATACACACACTGTCACAATTTAACCCAAGATGGCTTCATGAAGTCAGAGGATCTTGGTGGGCTTGGCTTCATCAGGAAACAGGAATCACAAAAAAGAAATCAAGGATCAACCTTGCAGAAATGTGTAAGGCTGAATCAAGAGATACCGACCAAGTGACATTCAACATGTCACTTCTCCTCTAATACTAAGTATCTACATCACAGAGCCATTAGGAGGACTAAACAAGGTGATGTACACTAAGCACTTAGCACCAAACCTGGCTAGCACAGTGAGTCTAAGGGATTCATATTTGTACCTGGTGCATTGTTAACACCCTGTGAGTTAGACATTATTTCCTCAAGAGCTGGTCTCACTTTCCTCTCCAATCTCATTTCTCTCTACTCCTCTGTTGCCACCTGTCCACCCTTTACCCTACCTCTGCAGCAGCTCACATCCCTCAGGCTCGCTCACCTCTACCCGTTTGCATGCGTGATCACCCTGCCTGAGTCTGCTCCCCTCACTGTGGTGCTGGACTCACTTTTTCCCACAGTACCCAGCTCAAGCACAACCTCCTCCAGGAAGTCTTCCCTGACAACGGCAGCTGGGTTCTCTGCTCCAGCAGTTTGGGAAGAGCCTGTCATGACTTCCACATGCTGGAGCTCAGCTTTGTCAGTGCACCCAGGAGCAAGCAGGTTCAACGGAACTGATTCAGGCTATCTAAGCTCCAAGATGATGGATGTTATTAACCAGAAGGGCAGTTACTAAGTTTATAAATACTGGTGCAAGCGAATGCTTACTGAGCCCTTAGTAGGTGCAGGGCAGTAAACAGGAAGGTGCTACTATTATCCCCATTCTACAGATGGGGAAACAGAGAGAATGTCCAGCTTGTTCCCATGACCAGGATCTGACCCAAGCAGTCTGGATGCAGAGCTCTCAACCACTCACACTCTCCTTGGCAGGAAATCTTCGTGTGAACTCACGTTCTAATCAGAGGGTATTAAGAGCATGGAAGCAGAGTAAGGGAATGATTCTCCCGGCTCAAGGCCTCAACAGGGATGCACCCACCTGAAGGGTAGGGCAGAGACCCAGTGAGGAGCAGCACAGTTCCTCTGCTTACAGCCCCAGACAATGCTATGGACACATCACCTAATTCCTCTCTCGGACCCACCTCCCCAACTTCCACAGACACATACCAACCCTCTCCTTCTAGAAATGCAGTCTTTCTTCTGAGGATACAACATTAAGTTTAAGCATTAAGGCTACAAACACATTCCAATCATGCCTTCCTGGGGTTATAACTGGGTCATTTTGGTTGAACTTAAAGTTTTCCCTGAAATTCTCCAACTACATTTACCAAATGTCTCTTGGCTTGTATCTTTTCTATAGATAGCTGATTTGTGTAACATTTATTCTGATTCATTCTCAGATGATCAGATTCATTCAACAAAAACTTAATTGTTCCCAGAACTAGGCCCTGGAGATAACAGCAGTGAATGAAACAGGCAAGATCTCTAAAACCTGGTGGAACTTATATGTGCCTCCTGCTTCTAGGCACTTAATGATGCTTTATGGCAATTGCTGATTTGGTTTTCTTCCCCAGGCTGGGCCTTCCAGCTCTATATTCCAATCTTCCAGTACAACAACTGGGCTATTCTGCAAATTACTCCATAAATATGAGCTAACTAAATTCATGACTAAATGCACCGGGTCTCATCTTTTTCATCAAGGGTGGGACCAGATTATGCCTAAAGTCCCTGAGAGCAAAGGTACAAAATTTAAATCAAATTGTAGGGCTAGAAAGCAAATGGCAAATATAACCCAAATCAAGAAGAAAGATGTGATGTATCAGCTAATCAGAATCTTAGGATCCTGAAGGACAGGCCACCTTAGGAAGCAATGAGGGGCTCCATCACCTGGAGAAAGCATGGCCTCAGGAACATGTCCAGGGGTCAGTTAGAGGGAGATAAAGAAATTACTTGCAGCAAAGTCTGAGTCGGGGTCATTGAGTGGAGGCAGGGTGAGGAGATGAAGTGCATCTCTACCTACAAGTCACATACCAAATGAGTAGAAAGGAGCGTGTATTTGGGAAAAGGGGTAAAGGCATGAAGCAAGGTTTCAGAAAATGCTCCCGGGCAGATATGGGAGGGAAGAGAAACAACAAAGACAAATGGAAAAAACACAGTCACAAAGAAAATGACCACAGCAGCTCCAAGTCAAGAAGGCCAACCAAGAGGACATTCACAAAAGTAAGAAAGGTGGCTCACGATGCCAAATATTTATATGGTGAAGGTCAAGGGAAATGAGTAAGCAGCAGCCACTGCATCTATCAATTAGGGGACCCGCAAGAGGACAGTCTCAGTAGAGATAGACCCCGGAAGCACAACCCCTGACACATTCAGGCTCTCTGAGAACTTACACTACGGGAAAATGGCATCCTGCTTTTTCTGTAACACCAAAATAAAGCAATTCCTTATTCAAGCCAACATTCTCTGTCTACCTAAGAAGGTCATCATTTTCCACTAAGGACAAAGTCACAGGAGGGAAAGGAAGAAAATGAACACCCAACCCATGCCTACTAACTCTCAGATACAATTATTCATTCTCCTACAGACTTGGAAGACCCACTTGACAAAGCTTCTGGTATATGAGACTTCAGGTTTTCAACAGAATAAACACTTAGCAAAATTTTCAGCAGAATCATGTGCAACTTGTTTTAAATTTTTCAAAGAGGATGCTTAAAACATGCTGTCTTCCAAAAATCCAGAGATAATTTTAGATTGAAAAATCTAGGCTTGCCAAGGGAATCTGAGAACTTTTCTATCTTGGTCTCCAATGCTAACCTACGTATTGGTGTGCAAAAATAGAGGAAGATTAGAATCTCAAATGCCAGACTGAAAAGTTGCCACAACAAACCTCAACTCTTCATATGGCTTGTTATCTTGTCAGAAAGAAAGCAAATGAAACAGCAACAAACTACACTTTTTACTTTAAAAGATAAGAAGGGGAAAAAAGAAACAAACTCAAACATGCAGTATTTCCTGAACTTGTAAAGGGAAATGATTTTTAAAAAATACTGTGAATTTAAAATCAGCATTCACGAAATCTAAATATCAAGTCTGTAAGTAGTTCTTTACAAACACATACTTAAAACTTTAGGTTTAAAATATAATAAAATGGCAGTTATAACTTTTCAGTAAACTTGGGACAACTAACCCATTAGGAAAATATTTCATATCTTAAACCAAAGTCAAATTTTAAGCAGATTAAATAGGAAAACACACACACACACACACACACACACACACACCGTGAAATGGGAAACAAACATGGATGGAATATTTTATAACACTGGGATGGACAGAATTTTTCAAACAAGTCAATAAAAAAAATACTATGTATTTTTAAAATGAATGCTACCTTTTCTCTCATTTGTAAATTTATCCCCAAACAACAATCAGACACATCCTTTGGCAGAACTGTTTTATCTTGTGACGAATTGGAAACAATCTAAATGTTCAGCAGTATGGCTTGATTAAATTATGATATACAAATGGTATATACTATGAAGCCCATAAAAGTGGTAATACATATCTACTTTTTATTGATATCACCAAAATGTAAGTAATGTTTGTCACTTGGTAGCTTGGCGGATGACTGTCATTTTACAAAGTAGTATCGCAATACTTTTTCTGTTGTCTTGATTGCGAGGAGAGGAGAATGAATAGGTATTATAATGAGGATGAGGGGCGGGAACAAGCTATTTGCAAAGCGCCCCCCCCCCCAGCTGAGTGTTTATCTGGCAAATATTATAAGGAGTATAAACAAAATTCTTATCATGCCAAGCAGGCATGCTTCTTTCCTCGCCGGGAACGGAGCAGGAAGACACACCCCTGACCCTGCGCTCGCCGCACGCGCGTGGGTCCTTCATCCTCCTCTGTGTGGGCCCTCCCGGGGTCTCCGCGGAACCGCTCCCGGCCCGGCTGAGCCACCTGGCTCAGCCCAGCCGGCAAATTGTGTTCTCAGGCGGCCGGGTACCGCGGGGAAGGTGCGCGCAGCCCGCCGGGCAGCCGCGGGGCGGCGTGAGGGCCACGTCCCCAGCCAGTCCCGACGGACCCCGGCCTCCCGCAGGCCGCCGTCCCTCCACCGACTGCTCCGCGGGCTTCCGGGAACGGGTCTCGGCGCCGGCCCGAGGGAGCTCCTTGCCCCCAACCCACCGCCGCCCGCACCCCCCGGTCCCGGGCACGAGCCAGGAGGCCCCTCCGGGCTTCCGTCCGGCCGGCCAGTGCCCCCACAGCCGGGCGTCCTCCACAGCCGACGGGCAAGGGGCGGGAGACTACGGCCCCGCGCCCTGCGGCCCCGAGCGGAGCGGCGCCCCGCGAGCTAGTCCAGTGGCCAACACCGGCTGCGACCCACCGGCCACCGGCTACCCCCAACCCAGCCCGCCTGCGTCAGGCAGCGCCCGCTCGCGCCCGCTCCTCACCTGCGAAGCGCCCCGGCCGCAGCGCACCGCCCGGACCGGCTGTGTACACCGGAAGTGACGTCTCCGGCCCGGCCCCGCCCCCGCCCCAAGCGGACGCCGGGGTGGCTGCGGACCCAGAGGCTCGGAGCGGAACCCCCCTTGCGCAGGCAGGGCGGGGGCGGCCCCCAGAACCTCCTTCCCTAGGGACCGAGGACCTTCGTGTGGGACGACTAGGGCGGGGTTGAGGACAGGCGGCCGGAGCCCGCAGGGCCACCCCAATCCTCGTGGTTTGGCCTCGGAAAGAGAGGAGTCAGCTGCGTCCTCACGGATTTGTTATTGAAATTATTACTGAAATATTGAGCGCTGACTAGATGCCAGGCCCTGACAGGCACTGTAGGACTGGATAATGCCCCCGCACTCATACGTTTCTTCTCTGGTGGTGGAAACGTAATAAAATTGTCACAAATAAGCGTGATGGTATTGTGCCAATTGTGACAAGTGGTAGGAGAGGAAAGTGGAAGAGGGAGGGTGTCCCCTGACCTAGTGCAGGCGGGTGATCATGGAATTCTTCGCCCAGGAAATGGGCAGGAGTTGAGGTCCTAAAGGGAAGGAGAAGAATAAAATTTGGAGAAGCAGGGAGGAAAGGACATTTCCGCGGAAGAAACAGCAGGTGTTTTCAACGGCTTCGTATTCAAGAAACTAGGATGGGGAGGTCTTCCCTGAGAGTATTGGAAAACCGAGTTTTAAGCAAGGGGTGATTTTACCGTACTTGTGGATTTGAAAGGATTACTTGAATTACATTGTGGGAAGCAAGTATGAATGTAGATTTGTATGCTCATGTTTATATCAGCAGCATTATTCATAATCAGAAAGGTGGAAGAAACCCAGCTGTCCGTCGATGGATAAATGGATAAACAAAATATCCACACAATGGAATATGATTCAGCCTTAAAAAGGAAGGACGTTCTGACATGCTACAAAGGGATACACCATGAAGACATTATGCTAAGTGAAATAAGCCAGTCCCAAAAGCACAAATATTCTATAATTCCACTTATATGAGTATCTAGAGTCCTCAAGTTTATAGAGACAAAAAGTAGAATGGTAGTTGCCAGGGACTGGGGCAGGGGAGAGGGAACATGTGAAGTTTATATTTAATGGGTACACAGTTTAAGGTTGGGAAGATGAAAAACTTCTGGAGGTGAATGTGGTGTTGGTTACACAACAAGGTGAACTTACTGCCACAAAGCTATACACTTAAAAATTGTTAAAATTGTACGTTTTGTGTATATTTTACCAGAATTAATCAATCAATAGATATAGAGGTCAGTCAGGAGGCTATTTCCACTGACCAAGCAAAAGGTGATCCTGATTTAGATCAGGACCTCCACGTTTTTTTGGTTTTTGAACAGCTATCAAAAAAAGCTTGATTATCACCTAGATTTTATTTATAAATTATATCTATGCACTGCACTACTAATATACTATTTACATTATGAAACACACATAAAAAATTTAAAAAGAACAGTATATAGAGAAGTTCTAATAGTTTCTTCCTCTTCCTCTTCTGACACTAGTGGGTATGTGAACGTCACTTTCAAAGCCACTCAGACTATGCTAGTGGCAATGGGGAATAAAGCCAGCGATGAAATAGATAGGAGGGTCCGGAAAGGGAGGGAATCCTAAATCTTTCTTGGGCCTCGGGGACAAGCCATTGTAGTGGTGACACTCACAGTAATGGGAAGCCCCTCAAGACCATTTTTGGAAGCGTAGAAAATAGGAAGAAGGCCGTGAATGTTATTGTGAATGTGGCATCAGAGGAAGCACCAGACAGGTGGATGGGGATGTGGGTTTGGAGCTCCGGAAGAATCCTGGGGATGTCACTGGGGCCCACGTGGTCATTGAACTGTGAGTAGGAGCTGCAGGTGGGTGTGGGTTGAGGGGAGGCTATTTGGTGGTTAGTTGTTTAGGGTGGAAGAGACTTAAACATGTTTCAATGCCAGAGAGGAGGATCTGCTGGACAAAAAGAAACAGTATACAGGACAGAGATGCTCTGGTTTATCTTGTGAGTTTCTGAAAAGGCTGGAGGGGCATCTAAAATGCTTGGCAATGGGTTTACCTCAGGCTGCAGCAAAGAGTGAGGGCAGCTTGAGGACAGAGGTGTGAGAAGAGTGGAAAAGGTCTGGAAGCATAAAGGTGAGTTGACAGGAAATGTGATAGAATTTCCAAAGTGTCCTGAGGATCTATTTCAGGTTGATAACCATTAATTCAGAGTCCAACCCTCTTTCCCATTAAGTGACTTGCCCCAGGGAACTTTCAGGTAAAAGTGAAGAAGGCAGAGCAAAGATTCACCTGGGGGTTGAATAACAGAGAGACGGCTAAGAGTGTTACTGACATGATGGGCTGCGGAACTGGAGCTATGGGAGGAGGGATGTGAGGTGGAAGAGAGCAGCTGGGTTGGAGAAGTATTCCGTGGTGTTGGTGTCATCTTACCTAGGTAGGCTGGAAAGGGCCCAGAGATGATGGTGGCTGGCTTCTGAGTGGGTCACCTGTGTCTCCTGCAGTCTCAGCACAAACCCATCATCTCTTATTCAGAGGTCCTCCTGGCTCCTACTACAGGCCCCAGAAGGCTCCAGGGGCCATGTCTAAAGGCACCTGGTAAACACCAGATGAGACTTTAAAGAGGTTCCCTGCCCACGTGGCAGGTTCTGACCCACATGCCCAGCCATCACTGCTCAGTTCACTCCAATCATGGTTCCACGGTAAGGTGCTGGAAACCGCTTGTGACTGGCACCCTCTGGGCCCCTTCTATAGACTTTAATCCAGGGCCAGGAGGTTTTGGAGATCCATTCAGCCATATGTGACTCTTATTTGAGCTCAGTGTGAACAGTGCCAACTTTGGGTGGGCTCTGTGGAACTCTGAGCACCAGGCGGCCTTGGACCTCTCCAATTAACTGAGGACATTTGTATTGTGGACATAGCAAGTCTGCTTTGTGAGCACATCTACAGTTAGCCTACTCCTAGAGGTCTGAACAACTCGTTTTCACTCATCAAACACACATACATAGGGAGAGGGAGGGGAAGACACCCACGGACCCACTACACAGGTGGTGACATTTGTCACTTCATGTCACCTCTTTATTCTAAGTGCTCTTGCACCAGTGTGCTGAGAAAACAGGATGGACCCCAACGGGTCTGGAGATGGGGCCAGGCTGTCCATCGAGGCCGGAGCACTGATGTTTAGGGACGGAAGCTGTGATCCTCCAGCTCTGCAGAGAGGGCTATGATTGGAGCCTCCACATGCACACAGGGGTGGGATGGCACCCCAGAGACTGCTAGACCAACACCTCCATTTGGCACTTCGGAGACCAAGAAGGCCCAGGCCAGGGAACAGGGTGTGTTCCTGAATCCACCCAGCACCCTGTGTGTTTGGTTAGAGGCAGAATTGGAGCCAGAGTCTGTGGATGGATGATAGCCTTGGAGGCCGTTGCCCGTGAGAAGAGAGCAGAACAAGGATTCAGGAGCTCCTCAATGACTGAAGAGCCCTGCATTAGTGAGATGGGTCAGAGATGCTCCTTGACCTTGGCATGAGATGCCTCCCCTTGCTGAGAAAAAAAGAAAAAAAGATGTGCTATGGCCAGCTTTCATGAGGGCTCCACATTCCTCAGAATGCGAACGTCCCCCCTAGAGGGCTCATAAGGGATTAGAGAACGGATTTTCTTAAGCAGCCAAAGTTCTTACTGTTGGCTTGTGTACTCTTCATGGCAGGGCTTCCAAGCTGGGTTTTCACATGTTAGTTTTAGTGAGCCTGCCTGAAAGAAGAGTCTTCAGAGTTTTCACAGCCAAGTGTTGGGGGAAAGGGAGGAGACGGGCAATGGTCTTGAGTTTGGAGAGAGTAACTTTTCTACTTTTCCTTATCAGTCTCCCTTGGGTAGAGTGTGAAAACTGCAAGATGGGCTGTGAGCCCCAGGAAGGGTAGCTGCATTCCAGAAAGTCTGGAGACGGCTGGCCAGACGTTCCACACACAGAGCAGCTGGCTGTCTGCTGAGTACAAGAGGCTAGCGTGAGGCCAGCCAGTCCAGTCTAGCTCGGGTGGCATGGCCAAGGCAGGAAATGGGGTGAGGATGGCGTGGGTCATGTGCTGAAGAGGAAACTTCTCCCTCAGTCTCCAGATTGCCTCCCTGAGGAAGTCACTCCATACCCCTCCCTTTCCTCTATACGTAGCTATTTGAGCATTCTGTTGTCCTGTCTCCACTCCACCCTCCACTGGCTGGGAATGGTTGTGCTGTGGCCAAGAGGCCCTGGCCATGCAGAACCACCTGCTTTTGCCTCACCCCCACCTCTGAGATCCCAGGTTGCCTTTGATTGTTTCAAGGGTTTCGGTTTGGCCAGGGGCCTGGAGATCCCTGATGGGTGGGCTGGACTCCAGGACTCCAGGCCCCTTCCCCTGGAAGCAGGACAGGATGCCTGGTGCCAACTTAGAGAACACATAAGATACAGGCAGGAGGAGCTGCCAGGGGACTTCATGAGGACTCTCCAGGGCTTGGTGAAGCAGAGGCCCCTGGGTGTATGGGGAGCTGCGGATGGACTAGGGGGCTGTGCCCTTCAGCTGTGAAGGGCTGTGTCCTGGAGGCTGTGCCCTTCAGCTGTGAAGGGCCTCACAGTGCAGAGGGATACTCCCCAGTCCCCACAGACTGTCGGGCTTATGAACAGAAAAGGAAGGAAAGGTGTGCTGGGAGGGGAATTAGGCAAGGTTCTGGTGTTGGTGGAGCCATAGGGGCTGCAGCCTCAAGGTCAAGCTAGAAAGCCAGGGGCAACTCCAGTCTATCTCCCAGCCGGCAGAAGCCAAGGCTCTGCTCTCCTCAGTTTCCGCGGGCACCTCCCTAGCTCAGTGTGTTTACCCAGCGGTCTCCATCCAGCAGGACTCACAATTCTCCCAGGAATTGTGAGACGCCAATTTCCAGTCAATTCTGTGGCCTTATCAAGAGTTTGGACGTGAACACTTGGAGTTCTGAACAATTAAATGAGCAATCCCTCAGATTTGTCAGCTCAGCAAGGGGCCAAGATTGAGGGGCATAAGAGACCTTCTTGGGTCCATTTGGTTGGAGAAACCAGAACTCTGTCCCCTTTACTGAGTATGGGCAGACTCTCCTGTTGGTTATCGAAATGTAATAACCCTAACTCCTTGTCACGGAAACAAGAGGGGATTTATTAGCCCTAACAAAAAGAGCACTGTGGCCACTAGAATGGCTGTCCTTGGCAGCAGGCCCAATGCCTGGGAGTAACTCACAGACTGCCACCCTGCAGTTTGACTGCTGCTTCTGGGCACAGTGGGAAAGAGGACCTCAGGGGCTGGGTCCCACATAGTGTGGGAGCCCTCCAACCTGACAACTCTGAAGTTGCTATGTGGTCGTAATCAGAGATTTTTACACGTGGTTGCCCCTAGTTACAGTCTAGTTAGCATCCCAATTGGGTCTTCAATGGCTAGCAAGCAGGAAGTGTAAAGCTGTCACTGGCTGAGTTTCTGGTGGCAATGGGACTTGTGCAAACTTACGGAATGGTCACAGAGCCTGGACTCCCTCCCAAAGAGATCTGGGATACTCAGCTCAGGTTTGATGTAGGTGCTGGATGGCAGAACCACACACAGACTCCCCTTCATCAAACAGATTCGGGGTGTTCCAGCCAAGTCAGACAGCAGTGTGTGAGTGTGATGAATGGTGAAAGGGTTTCTCCCCACCGCACCCCCACTCACTCCATAGGGAGAGATCAGTTCAGGGCCCAGACCTCTAGCCTTCTCACTACCCCCTCATGTTGTGTGTAACCTTAATCCTAACCCACATAGCTGCCAAATACTCTCACCTTCCATTTAGGGGCAAAGCCGGACAGAACCAAATAACAAGTTACTACAAATATTTGGGGCCAAAATTTGGCTCTTAACCCACCATGGTTTCACTACCATGAAACACTGCTATGAAAGCACAAACTAACGAACCATGATCACTGTACACTGCAACAAATGAGTTTGTGCAACACCAACCAGTTCTGAGATAACAATGAGGATCTCAGAGGGAGCTGATGAAACTAAAAGCTGCCTCGGACTTGCCTTAGCTCTGAGCTTCCTACCAGCCAACACCTACAAGAATCACCAAGCAGATTGGGTTTACTGAAAAGGGAGCCTGTGGCCTTAAAAATATATGGAGAAATCCTGAATGTAAAACATCACCTCACATAAAGCCTATCAGATCGGTAAGAAGAAATGAGATTCTCAAAAATCCTGAGATCTCATAAAATTAGCAATTCAAGTTATTTCCACATCTGCGCAGGCGCAGTCACAGGCAAATCCAAGAGAACTGAGTCCAGCAGCTGTGACAAGTCTGGCTCCCTTCCAGAAGGGGCCGCTGGTTGTGGGGCTCTAAGTTGTTTGAAAGCATGATCTCATGGGCCTCCTCCTCCAGGAAGGCTTCTCTAAAATCCCCAATTTTACACTTTCCCAGTCATAGTATTTATCTCACAAAACTATAAGTTTTGCCCCTTCTGGGCTGTGAGCTTGGACAATATCCATCTCATACTCATCTGCATCTCCAGCATTTGGTGCTGCATAGAGCAAACAGCAAGAATTCACTAAATGACGTCATCATGCCTTCAACAAATTTCTGAGCACCTATTGTGGGCCCGGCACAGGGCCATGTACTGGGGAGAAAGTGGTGAATGAGACAAAAGTGATCCTTACACCCACTTGATGGGGAAGACAGATTTGAACAAACAAAAATGACAAAGAGACACACAACATGAACATGCCAGCACAGTTAGGACAGGAAGAAAAAGTGGGGAGCTAGAAGACTATTGAAAGGAGACCTTCACGCATTCTGGAAGGTCTTGGAAGGCATCCCTGAAAATGTAATGATTAAGTTGACATTTGAAAAATGAGAAGCAGTTATAGTTGGGGAAGAGACCTGCCGGTGAAAGAAATTGCCTGTGCAAAGGCCCTGAAGCAAGGGATTTGGCTCATTTTAGGAAGCCAGGGAGGGCTAGGGGAGTTTCCCAGGGACTAGATCTTCCAAGGCAGGCCCTTAAGAAAAAACAGAAAGTCACTGGAGAGTTTGACACAAAACTCTGTTTCCATAGCACTGGGGTGGGGAGTGCAGAAGCAGAGGGAGCTAGCAAGGCACTCAGGGGTCCTGTGTGTAGTAAGGGGGAGAGAATCCAAGGTCCTCTTCCATGTATCATTTATATTGACATTAAATTTACACAAAGCACACAAATCTTAAGTACACAGTTCAAATTTTCATTTACGTATATATACTATACCCACCACCCCAATCAAGATATAAAGTACTTTAGCAGGCCCTGCCTTCCCCAAAGATAACTATTATTTCATCTCTATCACCATAGATTAGTTTTACCGGTTTTGAGTTTCATGTAAATGGAGTCATACAGTATGTACTCTTTTGTGTCTGGTCTATTTCAGTCATGATGTCTGAGATTCATTTATGCTGTAAAGCAAGTTTTAATTTTTTTCACTGTATTCCATTGATAAACATACCACCATTTATTCTACTGTTGTTGGACATTCATGTTATTTTCAGCTTTTGGCTGTTACGACGACTGTGAACACTCTTGTACAATCTTTTGGTGGACATAAGCCAGTCACTTCTACTGGGTATGGTCCCAAGGGGAACTGCTGGGTCATAAATCCATATATTTAGCTTTAGGAGATACTGCCCATTAGTTTTAGGAGATACTGCCCAAAGCGACTGTACCGATTTACACTCTATTAAAGTCCCAGTTCATCCACTTCCTGACACTTGACATTATGGTCTGTTAAGAAAAGTTTCATTTTTGTGGGGCTCTCTCTTTGTGGCTTTAATTTGCATTTCTTTGACGACAGTGTTAAGAACCTTTCATATGTTTATTAGATATTTGAATATCTTCACTTATTGTGTGTTAAAGATGAAAAAAATTGAATTGTTTGGTCCTTTTTTTCTTTTTAATGATTTTATTTTTTTAAAGGAGGGCGCAGCTCACACTGGCGCATGCGAGGATCAAACCGGCAACCTTGCTGCTACCAGCATCATGCTCTAACCAACTGAGCTAACCGGTCACCCTCTTAAAACGATTTTCAGTTCTATATATATTCCTGGTTATGAACCCTTTGATGGAAGATTTTACATAATGTAAATATCTTCTTCGAGGCTGTGTCTCCCACTTTCATTCTCTTGATGTCTTTTGATAAACAAATTTTAAGTCTTAATGAAGTTCAGTTTATCAATTTTTTCGTCTTTTATGGTTATCACTTTTTGTGTCCTCTTTGCCTAGTACAAGGTCTTGAAGATATGCTCTTTTTCGCAGAAATGTTTTATTATAGTTTTCAATGTAGAGGTCTGCACATCTTTCATTAGAGTGCTAGGTATTTGGTTTTTGGCGGGGTACTATTAGATATGGTAATATTTAACTCTGCATTTTCCAATTATTTGTTGCTTGTATATAGAAACTGATTTTTTGTATGTTGATAATTCACCTATTAATTGTAGTTGTAAATTTGACACCGGTCTCAAGAGGAAAAAGAGTTCAGTATTTCACCATTACATGTGATGTTGACTATACATTTTTTGGGTAAATATCCTTTATTAGATTAAGGAAATTTCCATCCATTCCTAATTTGCTTAGATTTTTTTCTCTCTCTCTCCTCTTTCATTTTGAAAGGCTGAAGACTGTGTGCGCACCCAGTTTGTTCATTTGGTGGAGGTGGTGGGGAATCAAACATGAAAATGTTAGCCTGCTCTAGAAGGCACGCTGGGGCTCATGCCAGCAGTTGTGGGGGTACTGCCAGCCTTTCCACCAAGTCTCCTTAGGCGTATCATTGCCAGGTCATTTGGCTGTCCTTTTCTGGTAGTTGGCTGTGACAGACATTACTCGTGCTCACTATTTGATTCTATACTTCTCTGCCTCAAATGAGAACAAGGTAAGTTCAAGTTGGGATAATACAAAAATGAGCATGTCTGACAGCTCCTTTCTATTCCTGGGGAAAGAAAAAGCAGCTCATTTGACCATGCTACAGACAGACACCAGGACAGTGTCCCATCTCAGTTCAATGGAAGTCTAAAGACTCTAGGATTGCCAGATTTAACCTAAGTAGCAGCTGGAAGAGAGAAGTAAACTGGCCCAGACAGACACTAGGTATGTTTTCAGCATGTCGTGACCTAGGTTGATGAAAGCTGCAGAGCAAAGCCAGCGACAATCTGGAATCCAGACACAGGGAGCCATCTGAGCCAGGGATACATCCAGGGAGAGGTTACACTAGTAAGTGTGGGTTGGCCTGGCATTTCTCGCTTTGTCAAGAAGCCCTTTAGACACTTGCAGAGAATCGGCCTGGGGTTGTGGTCATTCACACCCCCGAGATAAGCCCAGTGCCGGCTTATGAGCAGCTCTGAGGCCTACGTGGGAGCTGAGCTGGATCTCTAGGCTGTCCAGGGCAGTGGCAGCATTACACATGGGGACTCAGTGCTGCTGAACACGGGCAGGCCACAGAACCAGGTGTGCAGCTGCCCTGCTAGCTCAGAGCCCTGTGACTTATTTTTAGATCTGTGACTCAGAGGCCTCGATCAGGACGGAGGCCTTGGGGAGAGAGGCGGCCCTGCTCGGGGGCTGGTTCTTGTGAGTATGGGTCAGGCTGGCTGATGCCACGGTCACATCCGTATCAGACCAGGTGCTGTAAAACAATTTCCAGGTGGACACCATCTCTTGAGGCCTCCAGATCAGATGTCTTCTCTGAGACATGTGACAGTAATATAATTTGACAGTGAGATTTGTGTTCCCCAAAGTTCATTCTGGCTACTGTATGGAAAATGATTTGTGCCGTGTGGATGCAGGGAGACTCATGAAGAGAGAACACCACCGGCAAGAACTGAAGGTGTTTCACACTAGAGGCAGATTTGTGCTTCAAGATGGCAAACCAATTACAAATGTTTATTTTCTTTTTAAAAAGACTATATTAAAGTGTCAATAAATCAAACGATATTTATAATATACATAGAATTGGACAAGGAGGAATCTGTGAGCTATTTTTCAACAAATTTCTAGATTGATGAGAACAGATGGAAGAAGCATGGTGACCCAGGGCAGAGCAGAGGGTGCTGCCACCGGCCCCAGCCCCGGAGTGCTATTGTGCAGGAGGAGCCACTTGCCTGGAACTCAGAAATGCTTCAGACTCTGAGGCGGCAGGTATGGAGGTATGACAGGACAAGAGTGAGGAGGAGGCGTGAAAACAGGAACCCTAATCTAAGGTCTGACTGTACAACAAGCAGTGAACAATCCTGTTTCTCACTGCTGCAATTAGAATGGCCTATAATTAGGCCACATCCTCCAAGGCAAAACAAACAAGTAAAAGGAAGACTTCTCTGTAGGTATCTGTGGGATCTGGGAATATTGGCACCTCTGAACAAGACCTTTGGAATTCAGAGATCTGAAGGACAAAGATCACCACCTTAAAGCAAACCCTGTCGGGTGACAAAGCCTGGCCACACACACAGCTCCAGGGAAACGAACTCTTCTGCTTCCTCCCATATTTGAATAAAGTCTACTACAGGAAGGAGATCAAGATGAACAATCAGGAGAAGATAAGAAAATGAGGAAAAACTAAGACACAAAGGAAGGATCTGACAGTTCTTATATCTGAGTAAGAGGGAGACCTAGTGAAAGGACATGGGGAAAGGCACTGATGATTAGAACTGTAGGGAAGGCAGAGCACTTGGTTCTGTGCGGAGGAAATCTTACAAAATCATAGCAGAATATTGTTTATTAGTTTTCAGCCTTTAAAGTCAACGAACATGTGTAAATACGGCAATTGTTAATGGCAGGAATAAAACATTTGGTAAGAAAGGAAATACAGATGGGATTTATACTACTTAGCTCATTCATGATATTTACTTAGTTGTAATAAGTATTACATATTAACTGTAATCAAGTATTATGGTAAGTATATTAATAAAATACAGAGCAAGGATGTGTGAATCTGTGTGTGTGTGTGTGTGTATGAAGACAGCGTGTCTTCATATCTGGTGGTCTGTAGTTGATAAACTAACTGGTGGGAAAAAAGTAAAGAACATTTTGTACAGGCTCTTCCTACTGACATATTAGTAAAAGGGGGATGTGGGTATCTCTCTCTCTCTCTCTCTCACACACACACATGTGCCTGCACACGCACACACACTTTGGAGAGGAATTCTTTCCAGAATACAGACAAACAGTTAAAAGTATATGCCTTTAAGGAAGAGAAGTACTATACTATTTTTTTCATTTGCAGTAATGTATAGGTATTATTCAATTAAAATTTTCCCCCCGGAATTCATAGATGATGTAATACAGAATTATACACCTGAAATCCATGTAACTTTACTAAAAAATAGTACTATACTATTTTTTTCATTTGCAGTAATGTATAGGTATTATTCAATTAAAATTTTTTCCCCGGAATTCATAGATGATGTAATACAGAATTATACACCTGAAATCCATGTAACTTTACTAACAATTGTCACCCCAATAAACTTTAATTAAAAAAATTTTTTCCCCTAATAAGAACTGTAAATAACTAAGAAAAAGACTAACACCTGAGGAGAAAAATAATCAAACAAATTTATATAAAGTTCACAGAAAACCAAGTACTAGTAACTCAAGTTTATGAAAAATGTTCAACCTCACAGAAAGTGACATGCATGGGGTATTGAGATAACATTTTTCATTTATCAGACTGGCAAAGATTTTCAAAAGTTTGATAACTCCGTACTGGTGACGAGATGGGGCAATAGGTACCCCTAAAAACTGGTTCAAGTTTAAATTGCTATAATCTTTATTGAGGGGGATACAGAAACATTAGAATTACAAAGCTATGTCTCCTGTTATCCAGAATTTCCAGTTATTGGATTTATTTTACAGATAAATTCACCTATTTGTGAAGTGTCTCATGAAGATTCATTTCAGCACTGTTTGTACTAGCAAAAACTGGGACCACCCTGGCTCTACGTGGAGAGGGTATCTATACGCTAAGTCTGAGGGACACTGAGAAGAGGAAGACTTTCGACTGTATCCTATTATTTATTAACTGTGTGAATGCGTACATTAAGGCCTGGGCCAGAGGGTCAATCTCCCGAGGACACCACTGGCCCCTCTACCAGAGGGCTTCACCACAAAGGCCTCTGCAACAGATTCAGGATTGGAAGTCCAGGCTCCATGTTCCAACTGCCAGGGCGCAGGGACAACCACGCTGGACTCACTGCTTCTTGCCCTACGACATGTAGTTTATTCTCAACCCAGTAGCCCGAGATTCTTTTTAAAATGTCAGATTGTCACTCCTCTGTTCCAAATCCAATTGCTTCCACTTCAGAATAAACAACGATCACGGCACTTGCCTCCACTCCCTGCCTGACCTCCACTTACTCTCTAACCTCATATTCTGTCACCTCCTCCCTCACTCCATTCCAGCCATGCTAGCTTCACTCTTGTGTCAGGAACGTTGCAGATACCATTTCTTCTGTTTGAATATCCAATCACCTTCTTGAGTCATTTCTCCAATGTCAGCTTCCCTAATTTATTTTAAATTGGAAGCAGCAATCTCCTCTCCAGCCCAAACATTCTTTCTTGTTCCCTTTCCTGGCTTTTTCTCCAGAGCAGTACCGTGTTTCCCCGAAAATAAGACCTAGCCAGACAATCAGCTCAAATGCGTCTTTTGGAGCAAAAATTAATGTAAGACCCAGTCTTATATAATACCCAGCCTTATATTATAGTAAAATAAGACAGGGTCTTATATTAATTTTTGCCCCAAAAGACACATTAGAGCTGATTGTCCGGCTAGGTCTTATTTTTCGGGAAACACAGTATAAGCATCAACATATTTTACCCATTTGTCTGCAGAATACAAGCTCCCACAAAGGCTGGGTTTGTTTTGTTCACTGCTGCTACTTTGCAATTGGAACTTTACCTCTTCCACAGTAAGGGCTCAAATATTTGTTGAATCAACTATTTCCCCTTTCCCATAGAAAATAAGCAAAACTAAAAACAGAAGACAGAGTGGGAAGGGATAAGATTATCAGCATGACTGCTGGCTTTCATTTATGAACCTGTCTGAGGCATTTAAATTAGAACACATACGTGCACACATATCTCCTATGAAAATAATTAAACATTTTTTAAAAATAAAAGAGGCATTGATATATTTAGGAAATAGAATTGACAGCACTTGGTAATAGGTGGGATGCTGGTGCAATTGAAGGACACGGAGTGTCAAAGGTGACTCCCAGATTTCTGGCATACTCAGGTGAGTAGATGGTGCTGCTACATGCTGGGATCAAGAACGCTGGAAGAAAAGTAGAGGGGAGATTACTTCAGTTTGGGAAACATTCAACTTCAGAAACTACTGTAAGACCTTCAAACACAGCTACCAAGAAGTCAGATCTAGGCTCAGAAGAGATCTGTGCTAGGTTTATGAATTTGAAAATAACACCCTATAGTTAAGGTCCTAGGGATTGATGCCAGAAAGAATGCAGCTTAAAAGAGAAAAAGGCTGAAGAACTCTGAGGAACACAATCATTTCAAGATGGGCTGGTGGAACAATCAGGTAAACAGACTGAGTAACAGCAGCTAGAGGGCAGCAGGAAAACCAGATGAATATGGCAGCCAGGAACATAAGAGTATTTTAAGAAGGAAGTGGTCAATTGTACAGAATGCTTCTGGAAAGCAACCAAGGGAGGAAAACTGGAAAGGCTCACTGGAGATCATTGGTGAACTGACCAAAAGGCGTAGATCAAGTGGGTTAAGAAGTGAAAGGGAGATCAGGCCTCTTGACAGGTAAAGAGCTACATGGGAACTGGATTCAAGCATTGTTTTCTTAAAATAATAGGCGTTTCTATGCTACATAAATAATAGGAGTAAATATGCTACGTAATTACAATTATATATTAATATGTGATTAATCCATTAATATGTTATATAGTACGTCAGCATAAACAAAACTAGATCATTAAGAAGTTGAAAATACAGGTAGAAAGAGGTGAATTAAGTCTGGGAATGGTGGGAGTTAGGGAGCTGGAGCACATGCAGTTTTTTTCTCTATTTTTATAGGGTCACCAGGAAAAGGCTGGATGTAGATGAGGTTGGTTTATCGTGTGGTATAAGTGCTTGAGGCAGTTTCTTTCCAATGTCCTCTAGTTCTCTTTGAAATAGATGGCAAAGCCATTTGCTGCTGACAGCAAAGAAGGGATTACAGAAAAGTAGTTTTGCTGGCAACTGTCGAGGGCCCGGCGGAAAGCAGTCATCAGATTTACAGTGGTACTAAGTTACTCAGCTGTGATTTGATTCTCATCCGCAGGACTCAGCCCTCTGGGTGAACACTGACAAAGTGGATGGGGGGATGCTTTCAGGCAGGAGCACAAGAAGCTCAAGAGGAGAGTTTAGGGTATTTGCAAGATGGAGTCTAGGCTGGTTGGAGATGGTGGTGGGGAAAAAGCAAAAGAAAGGAGGGAGCTAATGAATCCAAAATAGAAACATTCTTGACCTGGAGGTCTGCACCAGGCTAAAAAGAGTTACTGAGCAAGGGAGTGGTTAGATAACTGTGTTTTTTTTTCACTGTACTTTTTAAAGAAGTCATTTCTTGAGCAAGCCAGTTGGAAGATCAAAGTGTGGGGTGACTGAATCCATGATTCAGAGGTGATGCACTTGAGGTTGATGGATAAGGTCCAGCTGTGTCCACAGTTTTGGGTGGAAGGGGATGAGAGGAAAAGATCACAGGATCAGGAACGGGAGGAACCAGGGTGTGGGATGGGTACATAGCAGGCCTGAGTGCTATTCTTTATAAGGCCTGCTTACAAGTTGGGCCCTTGGTTGACATCTGGAAACTTGGATTTCAGGAGGGTTCCCACCATTCCCAGAATTGATAAAAGTGGCTCACTGTGCCTAAAGTGTTTGTACAAACAATGTGGTTTACTTGTGCATTACTTCTGGGAGTCTGGGATTTTGGTCTGTGCCAAGCCAAGAGCGCCTCCATAACCAGCCCCAAATCACAACCCTGGGAAGGGAGTCTCTAGTGAACTTCCCTGGTACACAACATTCTACACATTGTAACAACTCATTGTTGGGGGGGGGATGGAGTACACTTGTGTGACTCCTTCCAAATTCCCTCTGAAAGTTTGAGTCTGGTTTTCTTCCGACTTTGCCTATTCAGCTTTACCCTTTGCCAAGCTTGCTTTGTTATCTTTTTGCTGTTAAGAAATCATAGCTACGAGTATGGTTATCTTGGGGACTCCCAACACAGAAGCTGAAGTCATTTGGGAAGATAGAAGTGCAGAGGAAGACGAAGGCAGGTATCAGGTTTTTCAAGTTGACGGACAGTAATAAGATCAAATCAGGTGAGAGGATCACATGAGACTCAACAGAGTAATAGAGGTTTGACCAGAAGAGGGGAGGAAGCAAGGATACCAAGCCCACATCTGAAACAGGTTTGTAGGGCAGGAAAATGCTACCACTGGGAGAATGGTGGTGGGAGCAATGTCCTTACAGAGGATTAACCCTGAATCCGCTCTACTATATACATCTATGTCTACACTGATAGTACATCAGGATTTTCTGGTTCTTTATGGTTAGCAACAAATCACTTGCAGTAGCACACTGGTGTAGAGTGGCCCCACAGTTGGGCACTGTCTTTAACCATACCCCCAAAAGTGTCAATCTGTTCCTCTCACCCGCTCTAGCTCTGGCTTCTCTTGTGGAGGAAAAGACATTGCCAGCATTATTTTATCAGCCAAAAGCTAGAAATTGAGCAAATGTGGCATCACCAGAATGGATAAATTGTGGTCTATTAACAAAATGAAGTACTATACTGCAACAGAAATGAAGCCCACAGCCAAATGCAACCACATGGCCGACTCCCACAAACATAATATTGAGCAGACGCTAAGCACAAAAAAGTATGTATCATAATTGCATTTATATAAAGAACAAAGAAAAGCAACCTGTGCTGTTAGAAGTGAGGATAGTAGTTACCTTTGAGCATGCAGGGGGCTACTGGAAGTTAGTTGTGTGTGTGTGGCGCTTCTGGGGATACTGTTAATATGGATTCTGATCTGGGTGCTTGTTACATACATAATTGTGATATGTTTACTTTTCTGTATGCATATTATATTTCAAAACAAAATGGTGCTGCTCAATGTATGTGAAAAACGCAAGTTTCACAACAGTACATATACCATGAATCCATTGTGGTTGACAAGCACATGCCAGTACAGAACGCCAGGCAGAATATACACTCAAATAGTGTTGTCAGGGTGGTGAAATTGTAGACGATTTTTTTCTTTCTTCTTTTATTTATTTTTAAAAACCATCTTCAGTACTGCCTGTATTCTTTTTATAATGTATTACTTTTACAAAAGCAACTATACCTAATACCATAAACTGCAACCTGGAAGGCTCAGCGCTCACTTTGGGACAAAGAAAATGCAATTAAACACTGGGAATGGAACAAGGGATAACCACTATCCAAGCAACCCCTAAAGAAAACATTTACAGAACAACTTCGGCACAAGCAAAATCCTGAATTGCAATGTTGGGATTTGCATTCTCATCACCAATCCTTCGTGAGGCTAACACCCAAGGGTTATCAGGGTTAGGTGAGGACCAGGATTACAGCAGCACGCTCTACACTTCTGGTAAACATGTCCCTGTCCTCTGTACTGGGATGGCTGCAGACCATTTACTGGAATTCATTACGATCTTGCCTGGGCCCAGGCTTCTCATACCCCCTCAAGGCTGGCACTCTGCTCTCTCTCTTACTCCCAGACTGCTCTACAAGTCTGGAGGCAAAGGCGAAACTTTCTGGGCTATGAGCTCCTTGCTGGCTGCTCTCTGTTGTTTCTGTGCACCTAAAGTATGAGTCACCCTACAAAAACCTCATTATTGAACAGAAATATGCTTTGGTCTCACAGAGCTGCTTTGTTTCTTTATAAACCACAACATTGGACAACAGCACATTTTAAAGCATTTCCTTAAAACCAACATTCATTATGAACTGGAATCAGATTCAGGTCTATTTTGATATGCTCATGAGCTAAACCTAAGAACATTTTTATCAGTCAGCCAAGTTTGTTAAATGTGAACCCAGCTGGAATGTAAAGGACACCCATACCACTGGCTCATGGCTCTGCACCATCACAGAACAGAAACCACATTACATTCAGTCTCACCACGTGCTCTTGGAGCCAGATTTATAAATGTCTCCAAACCACAAGCTTGCTTTTCCTAACACTGACTCTGAAAAACAGGGTAAGAACCTTTGCATCACCCGTCCTGACGGTTGGGATGACCCCAGGAGCTGGGAGTGGGGCCTGCATCTGCTTCTTAGTGCACACAGGCAGCCTGCCGCTGGCCTCTCTAAGCCTCTGCTACTCAAAGCTACAGTCTCCCTTACTTCCCGCACTTGACCAACTCCTACTCAGGGGATATCTCTTCTAAGAAATTGTCTGTGTCTCCATCTTGGGAGAAGCTAAGGCAGTCTGCTCTGAGCAGATCCCCATTTAGCTTCCTGTGATTCAGGGATAAATGGCGCTACTTTACTTCCCTAAGTTTGATTCCAATTGTACTAATACTTGTCATCTTTAAAAAACAGTCAAAACAGGCAACCTAAGCAAATTGGTGACATCTGAGCTCCTTTAAGAAGAGATCACTCACATTGATTATATTGTTGACACTGTCAGTTTAAATCAGCTTCTAGTTTCTAAACTAGTAAGGCAGGGGCATCCGGCAAGACAGAATCCAGACATAATTAGGTCTGAGCTACTAACACGGGCTTGCAGAAGGAGCAGCTTCTGTCAGGTCTCTAACCCAGAGGCAGGGACAACAGCCATGTAAAACTGAGACACAGACACAACACACACCCACTTCCTGTAAATTAGGAATAAAAACTCAGTCTCAAGACGCAAAGCAAACCCTGGAGGAAACGTCAGTCTCAATCTCTGTTCCCCAGATTCTGTCCTGTAGAAATCCCCCTCCTTCCACTTAGTTCTTTTCCTCTCTTCATGTCCCAGTCAAAACCTGGATACACTGGATTTGGAAGGATGGGAAATGAAGAAGTCCTCCTACTGAGGCAACTACAAGGCCCCAAAAGGGAGGGCGCCAGACTAGATGAACCAGCCGTGATGCTTTAAACTGTCTTTCTAAGCCTGGCCGATCAGAACTATCTGTGGGACTTAGACTGATTCCCAGGTTCAAGTACAGAACTTCAGAATCAGACTCACTAGATGTGGGGCATGAGAATCTGTATTTTAAAAATACTCCTTGGATGACTGATAAGACACCTGTGGACCAAGAGAGAACTGGATGGAGCAGTAACTCCTATCGTGGTAATGGGTTTCCACAATGTTGACAATGCTACTAGAAGTAAGGTCGCCTTTATGCCTGTTCTTTCATGTCCCATGTAAAGTAAGTTTAGTGTTTTTAAAAACTTGGGGGGGAGGGGAGAATTAATTCCCACTCAATGTCTTTCCCTGTGGAGCATGTTCAGCTAGTATTTCTCAAAGGGGAAGGGCGACGGCTGCACTTCGGGCTGGATAACTGATTATGTGGCACTGTCCAGCAGAGTGTAGGACATTTACCACCCCTGACCCTACTCTGAAATGCCAATGGTGGTCCCTAGTCATTGTGACAACCCAAAACACAACCCCTCACATTCCTCAATGTTCCCAGGATGTCAATTCAGCCCGTTTAGGAGCCACTGAGCTGGATTAACATTCCTGACCTCTCTCCCTACACCTCACATTAAGTTCCGTTTTGGAGGGAGAAATGGTCCACTCAATAGGTGAAATGAGGAGGAGTCGGCCCTTCCCTAACCTCTTGTGCACCTGCCTGCCCACAGAGGGCGCGTTCTAGCCTGAGGCTTCCCGCCTGGCTGTCTCCTGTCACAGATTTTCACTTAGGTGTGGTGTGCACGCTAGAGGGGGACACCAGGGCTTTCCACCTTTACCTAAACACATATAACAATAAATAAATCTTAGAAAAAGAGACATTTGGTTATTTTAGGGAATATAAACATGATCAAAATTCTACCTGACATTTAAAAGATGCCTTTCATTATGTTTCTGTTATGTTACTGTTTACAGAGAAAGAACTTTGACGAACATTTTTTTATTGAAGAGTTTTATTCTGTCTCAGAATAAAAACCTTGCTTTAATATTGTGAGGTGCATTGCAGGTATGCCATGCTGCCAGTTATTATCGGGGCACCAAATGCCCTCGTCAAGTTGACCCAGAGGGCTTGGAAAATGCATGAATTCATACTTTCAGAGCATGTAGAACTGGTATTTACAGTTTTTCTTCTTGAAATCAGCCCGACATCTCAGTCTACACAGGAATAGCCACAGCACTTGCTTAGATGTTCAGAATGGCTCAGAAATGTGTCGAATATCATGATTTGTGGGTCCTCTAAAAGGTTTTGTTAACATGCAAGCAAACAGTATTAAACAATATTATCTAAATTATGGCTGCGAAGTACTCAAACTTAATAATGAAACCAAATTACAAAACATTTTCTTTTAGAGCTATACAAAAGATATAAAATTAAAATTAAAAATATCAGCCATCCTTAAATATTCCAATTCTCTCACAGTGCAGCTTTCCATCTTTATCACTACTGAATAGTTTAAGGAAAAAGTTAACAAAAATCAAGAGATAAAAATATTTAAATCTTTGGATCCCTTTATTCCATGGCCTTCACAAAAACACAAAAGTGGCCAGACTTTTTATTTTCACTATAGCTTAAAATATCAAAAAGATTTACTAGTAATTTATAATTAGCAATGAACTCTGTACTGAGTCACCTGTGGGTCACAGGCCCAAGGACCAGTGCTATGATATCATAGGTTGCCAAAATAATTTCTAACACTCTGAATCCTCCTGAAATATAATGGAATGAGTCAACTTATATCACTACAAAATTCCAGGCATATCAGGAAGAACAGGTTAACTGATGCCTAGTTTTACTGTCTTAAAAGGGGGAGGGGGTAACTTATTTGAAAATACAGCTAAGTACATTCTTATCTATGATTATTTACATTTTTATACTGAAAATATCTATTATTTGGACAAATCCTGTGATGTGCCATATACTACAAAATGAAGTTCTTATAATGAGCATGAGTAATTTATCCTTTTTAGATAACAAAAGAATGTATCAAATCTTCAGCTGTGTTCCAAACATTAAAAAACAAAATAAAATAAAAAAATCTGAATCCTGAAAAGCTATGAATAAAAGACCCACCCATAGCTCTGCTCCTCAGCATATCAACGTCTGCAAGGACACAGTATGTTTGCTGACTTTAAAATGTTTATTCTTTAAAAAATTAGTTGCTTTTTATACAGCTATACAAAGGTCTTAATGTTTCTTTGGCAATGGAATATAATGGAATTTTACAACTATATAAAAAAGTTACCTTTGCCTAAGAAACAGTATTTACTGTGTATACATAGTTAACTGACAAAATTCTCTACCATCCAGCACCCTAACTAACGAAATAAGCTACCTCAAAAGGGATATTACAGGTTTCCAAAAAGAAAGAAAGGGTGAAAGACACACACACACACACACACACACACACACACACACACACACACACCCTTCTGTGGCTCAAAACACAGTATCACGGCCCTATCTGCAGGCAACTTGTAATAATTGCCAAATACAATTTAGTGATAAGAAAAATCCTTTCAGTGATGAAAAAATACTTATAAGTCTCATTGAAGTACTTACTGCTTTACTTTTATACATAAGAAATTACTTAACCTTCTGCTATTCCAAATATATTTAATGCTCATTTTTGAAAGTGAGCCATCCCCCCCACCCCCAAAGTAACTGCATCGTATCTTTGAAATTAAGCAGAAAAACAAACAAAAAAACCCAGTGCTGGTGACAAATATACAGCGAATTCACTTCTTCATTCTTGGTAAAGACTGAAACCAATTCTCAGGACCATGAAGAGCTAGAAATTCACCTATTTTCAAAGACTTGTTTGTAGACTACGCAGCAACTTTGTTGTCTTTCTAAAAAGGAAAAAAAAATTAGTTCATGTTTCAAATTATTGGTTAATAAATACTCCTAATTTGCTTAAGTATATTTTTCATCACATTTAAATATACCCTCCTTTTACTTTCATGTACAAATCTGTACCACTGATTTCTAGGAAACACTTTTACAACTTCCCCACCCAGCAGGAGCTCATTATTTGTTAACTGCATTTTTCTAGTTAGTAGAGTTTAAAGCAGTGGTGTTGTGGGCTGGTCCCAGCAAGAACACACCCCTGCGCCCAAGATATAGGCGCACTATCTTTGATTGCCATCCTAATAATCTTTAAAAACAATGATAGAACTTCATCAAACCTTCAACGTACTAGTCAAACTCATTAAATACAACCAACAACACACTTTGGAAGATTAATAAAAAATCCGTAAGTCTTTGATGTCTTTACTAAGTAATAAAGTATCTAGACAGTAAAATAGCATTTTTCTCCACAGTTTTATGCGAGGAGAAAGCATGGTTTAGAAATTCATTTTAAAGGATAACTTTTAAATTTAAAATAAGTTCTGAAAATCACAGAGGTGACTGGGAAATTTTAAAAAGTAACGAGAGAGAAAGCAATAAAACATCTCAAGGAATCTCTTGAGTTGCTGTGAGACTAATCGTCAGCTAAAGGCCTGTACCCAGCATCAGGGAGCCAGGGGATTCTATCTTCCTCAAGACTAGCTGTGACCACACACCTGACTTTTCCTACTGACTCTCACCCTGTTAGAAACACACATTTCCATGTTAAAGACTGCACTTCATCTGTGCAGACAATACCAAACCATTCATACGATGCTATTAAGTTGGAATACATATGGCCTGGTGTCAGTTGGTGCTGAAAGAATTAAGCCGAAGATGATCCTGCTGTCCCCATCAAAGCCAACCGTCACATGCCTTGATTTTTTTTTTTTTTTACCTTTCAGAAAGCTGTTCAATCAGTCCAGACCTTTTAGGGTCCAAAAGCTGTGGTTTTCTGAAAGGTTAAAAAAAAGGGGGGGGGGACAAGAAAGAGAGGGAAAGAGGGAGAGGAGGGAGAAGGAAGGGGGAGACAGAGGTGAGGGAAAGAGAAAAGAAAAGGGTGAAAAGGGGAGAGAGAGAACCATGCTGAGTCATTTCAGAAACCTCATTGTCTCTGGACCTCAGGGGAAACAGACTCAAACCGAAAGCAATCTGTTTCACCGACCCTGGCGGCTTAACCTCTTAGCAGCAGCATATAAAATAGGAGATGGCTGCTCTCTTATTATCCTGGCCTGATCTCCTCCCAGCCAAAAATGAACGAACCATAGGACCAAACTCAACACAAGTTTATGATTCTAACATTGTCCTTAAGGAAAAGTGGTCTGGAAGTCAAAGAGAGTGAGTTCTGGCTTTATTAGCTTGTACCTAGATCAAGGTAGTTAACTGCTCTGGGTCCTTGGTTTCCTAAGTAGATACTGGGGGTAGGGTGGGACAGAGGTTCTAGTTTGGCTAATATTTTTAATGAGTCCTAAAAATCAGTGATCCTATCTTACCCATGTTTTCACTAAACAACCAGATTGCTGATGCTCACCCCAAAACTGGAATGATTCATGCCAACAGAGCATAGAGAACAAAGCCAACCATTACACGAAGGCTGCTGCAAATGCCATTGACATCCACCTCTGAGAAGTATGAGATGTTGTTTCAGAAATGAGTTTAACCCCTGAAAGTAAATCTTCTTTATGTAACAGTGAACTGCTACCTTTAAAGGTGTCAGATGATGTGATTTAGAAGGCACAGTCTCCTGAGACTGAGAAGGTCAAGGCTCTCATGGCAAACAGAAGGGTCCTTCAACTTTGGAATGGACAATCAAGGGCTAGCCACACTGATGAACTCGTGTCCTCACTGAAGGCTAAAGTAGTGGATTCCTAATCAGCATGCTAAGCACTTACTTCAAGCCCGTATGGCTCCATGCTGAGCAAGGTGTTTCGGTGGAAAGAAAAGTAGTATATTCACTAATGACAAGTAAGGGGCTCCCATCTAGCTGGCGATATAGAACAAAACACACGTAATAGGGAAAATGAATGTATTTAAAATGTGTGATGAAAGCAGATACCACAGGAGATAAGAAACATAAGAAATCAGTGGAGGAAGGAAGAGAAGTTTCTGAGGACAGAGTAAATCCCGGGCAAGACTGTGAGGGGTCAGTGAACGGGAGCCCAACTGTGAGCTGTGTCTGACTTCCCACTGGACTACGACTATAAACACCCAGAAGGCTGGGGCTGCACCTGTTCTGCTCACCACCAATGTCAGAATCGTGCTGGGCATGTATGAAAAATGTACTATATCTGGTCGATGAATGAGGTTAGAGTTGGAATCGAGCAGTGTATATAAGAAGTGACTTGAGTCCACTTGCTTGAAGCAGGTAAGTGAAAGGGTGATGAGGAACGGGGCTGGCTATATCAAGTCGGACCCTTATAGTAAGACAAGGAGGCAGTGCAATGTCATATTAGAACCTTTTAACCACCAGGGCAATGCCCAAGGGTCCAGTGAATCTATCACTCCTAGAAACACCCAAGCAGAGGTTGGATTACCTGTTAGCGATAGACTTGCAGATAAACACTCATGCAGACAACCTCTACAGTGCATTCTAATTCTGCAATATATGTGATAGGGGTTTCAAATAAAGGCTTAAAATGACTGAACAGTGAGACACGGCTTCAAAAAAATGTTTGCATTAATAAAGTGCATATAGTGGTTACTCAAAGATCAAGTAAAGTGAAGTAACAGTCCAGTCTTATACAGACAACACGACTGCTATTTTTTCAAATACCTGAAAAATTATGAAGAGTATACATATTCTGTGTTTACAAAGGTAAACTAATAGCTTGAAAAAATTTTTTTCACTCAAATTGTGTACATGTCTGTGAAATTCAAATAATCAGAGCACCCCTGGGATGGGATGCATGTTCTCAGGAAGAGTAAGCTCCCAGCCCCTGTGAGGGAGACTACAGGAGAGGTTTCCAGTTTGGCCAGGTCAGACCTCTCAGATGCCTTCCAACTCTTTTTCCCACCAATGTCAAAACTAAGCCTAAAGGTTTAATGACTCAATTGAGGTCATACTAGCAACAATTATTAAAATTCTCATTGGGATCCAAGTCTAATTTAAATGTACTTTTTCTCAAACTGAGTTGATGCAAAGTAATCTTCAACCAGTTATCATAGGTTTTTCAACAGGTAACTGATATGCCTAAAGTGAAGTAAAGGGAGGCTGAAGGTCTGAAGACCAATCAGTGGGCTCCTGTGGCAGTCGGCAGGGACATGTCAAAGGGAAGAATGTGGTGATGTGGAAATTGCCATGATTACTGACATCTGCTCTTCCTGGGAGACAGAAAGAATGGCATACCATTAGCCAATGCAAACATTGGGAGGAGGCTGAGACAATGGGAAGGCAAGCAGATGATGAGGTAATTCTGAGGAAGGTTCAGTTGATCACAGGATACAATGCAGGTGAAGACAGAAATGCAGGTGGAAGCATACAAGGTCCAAGCTGAAAAACTGACCAGAAGCTATGAATTGATAAGCTCACAAAAGGAAGGGGGAAGGAGAGGGGACAGGGAGAGGGTGAAGAGGGGAAAGAGGGAGAGATGGAGGAAGAGGAAGGGAGAGGGGGGAGAGGGAGAGAGAGAATGTGTGAGTGCACACAGGAAAGCTTGAGCATATGCAAGAGTGCAAACACGAGCATGAATGCTTGCAAGAAACTGAACATTCCAGGCAGAAGGAATGGGTAAAAAGGGCCTGAGATAGGAATAAGCTTGTTACTAAATGAGAGCAAGAGGCCCACATATCTGTGGCAGAGTGAATGAAGAAAAGGGGAGTCCCATTGGCAAAAAACGCTAGAGACAGAACTAGACTTCTAACTTAGAGAAGCAGGCAGATCATGAGGTGCCTTATATATTTAAAAAAAAAAAAAAAACTAGGAAGAAATACTCTAAGTTGGGTGGGTGGTCATCAGTGTCAAATATTGCAGAGGAGTTAGGGGCAAATATTCGTGAAAGGTTACTGAATTCTGTAAACAAACTAAAAGATGGCAAGAGCAATAATAAGAGCAATGATAGGGATAAGCAAAAGGCATTTTCTAGTTTTTAAGACCCAGTCTCGCAGCTGGAATGGCGATTTTGCAAGTCAGAAGTCTGCAGCTCCATCAGGCCACCATGGCTGGACAGTCTGAACTAATGACTTGAGGCTAATTTTTAGCAGTCTTGGCTGTGATGAGACTATCAAAGGCATCAAATTAAGAGACCAGACCCAGAAGCCACTGACACTGACCTTGACACTGACACTGATTCCTTCAAGAGGAATCACAACAGTGGCCCAGTTTTAAATATTGGACAATGAAATCCCTGCCAGCAGATATTTTTGTTTCTAGGTGCCCTTTGCAATTCCAGGCAGACCTCTTTACAAGGGGATTTTGAGCCTTTCTGTGACTATATACACCTTCCTCTCCACTATCCCTGAAAATCAATAAACTAGGATACCAACATTGACTTAATTTATAGACTCCTTTAAATAAATACATGTAAACATACTATATACAGAGCTATATAATTTTCTAGCAGCAGATCTCAAACGTCAACATATCTTGAGATTTTAAAGACCATGGCAAAATAAAACCAGGGAAAATGTAGCTGAGTTTTCCACAAAACTAATTAAGAGCACTGACTCAGGAACAACTTGACTAGGTTCAAAACCCCACGTCATCACTTACTAGCTGACCTAGGACAAGTTATTTACTATCTCGGGTGGCCGGTTAGCTCAGTTGGTTAGAGGGCAGTGCTCTTAACAACAAGCTTGCCGGTTTGATCCCCGCATGGGCCACTGTGAGCTGTGTCCTCCACAACTAGAGTGAAACAACTACTTGACTTGGAGCTGATTGGTCCTGGAAAAACACACTTAGGAAGAAAAAAAAAATCTCTATACCTATTTCCTCATTTGTAAAATGGGGATTAAAAAAAGAACCTACACTACAGAGTTGCTGTGAGGTTTAACTGATTTAGTATGTGAAAAACATTTAGAACAATATCTAGTACATGCAAAATACTACACAAATGTTAACTGCTATTAAATGTATAGGTTTGCTTTCCATTCTGAAGTATGTCCTTCCAAGCCTCTTTTGGTGTTAAAGCATACTTTGTAATCTGAAATAAACGTGGTATTATACAATTCTTTTTTGGATAATGCTTTTAGTGATCCCCTGTATCTCCAACAACAAAAAATAATTTTAAAAGAAACAGAAAAATAAATAATCCTAAGTCAATCTCTAATAGTTTTGGGGAAAATTTTTACCAGTCCATGAAATCTAAAACCATGGTTCAATAATTAAAAGACAAAAAAAGAGTATCTTATTTCTTTCTATCTCTTAATTCCTCCAATTGAAAAGAAAATAGTTAAAAAAAAAAAAGGACTTATTAGCCAAGAAGTTACAACTCCTTAAAATTATATAAATACCCTAACTGGGTCAAAATGTTAAGTTATACAAATGACCTAAAAATATTCACCCCAAATAGATAAAAGTAAAAACACTGTTTCACTTGAAGGCATGCTACCTGGCGTGCAGCTTGAGGAAAAGCACGTAATACTCACCCGATATTCAAAATCTGCAAACTCCCTGCCCCCACGGCCTCTGTATCCGCCCCGAAATCCCCGAGGGCTGGTAAAGGTGCCACCTCTGCCACCACCACGCCCTCGGCCACCACGGAAACCAAGACCTCCTCTGCCTCTGTACCCGCCCCGGCCACGGTTTGGACGAAGTGGGATTCCAAATGTCTCAGCATTCAGTCTTCTTTCTTCAGCCCAGGTTGGTCTTCGTTCTCTGTTATGAGAACAAGTAATCGTCAGTAATCTATATTCAGTAATCTACATAGCAAAACTATGTAGCACTAATTCCCAAATTAAGACAAAGTAATTCCAAAAGATCAAATAAAAATAAGTACCTTATCTAATTCATCACATGCTGTCCATGGCAATATGTTCCTATAATATTCTGTCAAACTTCATGTGAAAATATGATTGGTATCAGATTCTTGCAAATATAGTTGATAAAACAAAGAAACACAATAACAGCCCCAATATAATGGGGTCTCAGATATAATGGGATTGGCAATGAACTTCGTCCTCCACTTGGCCCCAGTGGAAGAGAAGGCAAAGTCAGGCAAGGAAACCCTGTCTCAGGAAACGGGGAGGCAGAAGGTAGGTCCCTGAGTTCCCAGCATGATCCTGGCCCAATTTCTGGACCTGATGCCTAAAGCAAGTGTCTACATTATTGCTGCTGCTGCTGCTACTGCTGCTGTCCTAGAGCCCAGACAACCCTCGTGCTCCGAATCCCCATCCATGTTTAAATTGAAGTAGACAACTGCCACCAGGTGGCACTAAACTGCAGCCAGGAGAAGGGCAATTTGGACTGGGCAGCAGAAACCCAGGAACTCTTTAGTTTGCTACACTAGGTGGGTCCTTTAATTCACCTGACAATTCCTGGATCCACATTTAATTCAATGTGTCAGCGTTTTACTATATCAGCAAACTTCAAAATAATGTTAGCACTCTTGGCCCTGCCTTTATTTGAACTATATTGTAGGGGGGTTAAAGTAAAAGGTCTTATTTAGATGTTCGATGAATGCTTCTGTTTTAATTACTAATTTTCAAATGTGAATGCTGCCCTAAACCAAAGTATGTGGTTATTTCTTCTTTTCAAGGAATCATATTTAAAATTTTAGCATAATTTTCTTTTAGCAAAATAAAACATTAGAAAATTGCCATGACATATTTTTAAGTATTCATTAAACATGGTGAATTTATAAGAAATCATTTCACACTTCAACTTCCTAAGAGCTTAAGAGCAGCTTAAAAGACTGTACCTATTATCATCACAAGAAATATTATCAAAGAAGGATTTAGTTTTGTCATAATAGCAATTAGGTCCAAGTGGGTCTTCGTCATCCGCGTTTCCTTCACTGTTTTGGGTATCAACTCCTGAGTCTCCTTTATCGTCACCATTTACAGGTTTCTCCTGTTTCTCAAGTTTATCTTCTGATGAAAAAAAAGCACATACCATAAAAGTCAAGACTTGTAGTAAACATTGATAATTCACAAGTCAAGTAAAAGAATTTTCTGAGTAGCAAAATGAAAATTCACCTTTCAATTTGAGTTTATTATGAAACTCTCTGTCGATTTCCTCCTTGTTAAATTGTGCATTCGCACTTTCAAAGTCAAAGTCTTTCTCAAATTTCATAGGACCATCTCGTCGAATACCAAATCGTCCTCTGCCACCTCGATGACCCCCACGCCCTCTCCTTGGAGCTGAAGGAGCACCTGGAACTATGTTACAAAGAATAAGCTGATTTAGGACAGAACTATTATTGTGGTTTCTATATTAAATGGTCAACAGAAATGCTTACAAGTCTCTATACATTACTATATTTCTATTTTTTATATAAAAGAAATGAAGTTTCACTAACATTTAATATGTAACAGACTAAGAATAGCATACATGAAATTTATAAACAGCACACATGAACGTTGTATTTATGGGGTCCACACTCATATATGTAACTGATAGAGTATACAACCAAACAATTTAGGGAGACTTCTGTACTAAATTACTGTATACTCCTTGAGAGCAGGGGCTTTGTATTGCATGCATCCTTAATACCTACAAAGTGCCAAACACATAGTGGGTTCTCAAAATCTAGGAAGCCTTTCATGGAAAGGATCACAGGAACCGAGATTTATATTAAGAAAATTAAATGAACACCTATCAGAACAAACTGCAAAGTGGGAGGTGTTATCTCCACATCATAGACAACACAAGAAGCACCAGGTCTCAACCACTCCAACCACTTCCTGCTCCATTTCTGTGTCTCCCTCTAAATGGCTCCATATTATTCAAGTCTTCTTGTATCTATTCTTTCTCTACAATATATAACAGGATTTATAAAATATGATAAAGCAGTACCAAAGCAGCATAACCTATAGTGAAAATTTGAGAACCCAAATATCCAATGTGAAAGTAATAGCTAATAAAAAAATAAAAGAGGTACATTGAATAGTATTTGGTGTGTGTTAACGGAAACACACAGAGCACAAAATAGTATGAATTCAATGATAATTATGTATAATGTTTAACACAGACTGACAAAAATCAGACATGACTACAGAGTAACAGACAAGTTTTTGGTCACTCAAGTTTGGCAAAATGCCCAAGTTTGAGAAAATACAAAAATCCATAGCAGCATATCCAGACACTTATATCTAAATAAGCAGGATGTTTAAAAATTTAAAACATTAAACTTTACTATTAAAAAGGCCTTGACCTCAGCCAGGAAGTACAACACAATCTCCCTGTTTTTACAAAAAAAGAGCTTAAACATAGTCTGTATCTGTAAAATCATTAAGGAAAAAATCTAAAATTTTCTGTTAGTGAACCTCTGAAGTATGAATTTTGAAGGGCAGTGAAAGATACTTTTATTTATTATTTTATATGATTTTTAAATGATGGGAAGTATGGTAATTTTAAATTTTGAGACAGGGGTTCTTTTTCCAAATCAAAAAAAAGTGAAAACAATAAATCAAACCAGAAATTCTGTATGCTATGGCACACAGCACATACAAAAATGCATATAAAAATGTATAGGACAAATAAAGTATTTCTACATTTAAAATGTATCTAGTTTTCTAAAATTAAATGAAAGATCACTTTCCAATTATTATCTAAATAAGGTGATTACACATTGTCTTTATTTTTTAATTTGGAAGAGTTTTAAATTATAATTTATTCTCTACTGATAACTTAGAAAATATTAATAAAATGGATGAGTTTGACAAAAGTATTATAGATTACAAAACAGATAAAGTATACAATCTTATTGAATCAATAACCATGAAAGAAAGTTAAAGTTCTTAAACAATTACTTCAAAAAAAGGCTCAGGGCTTAAATAATTTTAATGAGAAAACTTCAAAATTTTAAGGTACAGATAATTCCATTCTTAGAAACATAGAAAACAACGAAAATTTTATAATGCTAACATGAAACTGACACAAAAACAAAAGAATGCAAAAAATAGTACAAAACAGGAATATATACAGCTATGTAAATATAAGTGTACAAATCCTACTAGCTGGTAACATTCAAAAATATATTAAAAGGCAATTGCCTACCATCAAGTAGGGTTTATTCCAAAAATGCAATGATTAAAAAGAACTTTTAAAATAATTAGTCATACATGCACAAAACTGAAAGTACAGTACTGAGTGGTCCTTTTTGCCCACCACCTAGCTTCCCTTCCAAAGCTTATTATTTTATTTAACTACTGTACATTATCAAAACCAGGAAATTGACACTGACACAATATAATTAACTACACTAGCGATCTCATTCAGATTTCAATAGTTCTTGCCTGTACTCATAGTGTTTGGTAGTCTTTATGTATAGTTCTATGACATTTTGCCACATATACAGAGGGTGCCAAAAAAATCGATACACATTTTAAGAAAGGAAAAAATTACATCAAATTATGCTGATGGTAACCACTTTGAGCACCCCTTATAATTGCAGAAGTCAAATGTGACTTGTATTCATCTTTTGTTATCGGTCTATACTGAGTATTACAATTTTAATACAGTTTTCTCCTTTCCTAAAATGTGTATACATTTTTTTGGCACCCTCTATAGATCCGCACAACTACCACCAAAAAATAAGATAAAAAAACTGTTCTGTTACCATAATGGAACTCTCCTGTGCTACTCCTTCAGTCACCAACACTTGCCATTCATTTTTTATAGTAATTAATGCACCACACATTTCAAATGTTCTCTTTCTTGAGAAGCATAAAATACAGCTTTCAGATGTAAGTAACTTACCCATCTGTCTCTTGCTATCATTTCTGAGTTGCTCATTTTCTGGTCTTGAAACTTTATGTACTTCAGCTATAGAAGATATACAAAGTGACAAATTAATTCAGGACATAGACTCAAAAACTTCTGTGAAATTAAAAATGAGAAAAAAAATTCCAAAACAAATCCCCCAAAATCTATACCCCCACCACCATCACTACTTTGAGCCAAATATGAAAAACTGAACATACTATCAAGTTCAGTTTAAACCTTCCAGGATCGTTCAGATAAAATACCTTTTTAATGAAAATAAGGTGAATGGAAAATGTTGATGAGTCAATTAAGGAATAGTAAGTAGCTAAAGTTCTACCTCGCCTGTGCTCTTGATTCTCTATTGCTTTTTGGCTGGTAGATGGTAAAGGCCTGGTTGATACAGGGCTCCTTCTCCCAACAGGTGCTGGAGCAGGTAAGTGGGCCGAGGCGGTCTGTACTGCTTGTTCCATGGTTGGGCTTTTTCTCAAAGGGTCTAACTGAGGGCTTGAACGACCTAAAATGTAACCAAAAGATAAGAAACTACCCTATCCTTTGGGAATTTCAAAATAATCTAGACCCTAAAAAAAAAAAGTCTAGCTTTATTTCTACCAATTTAAAATCCTTAGCACAAATTTGAATTCATCTACTTATTAGACCAGAATTTAAAACTGATTATCTTTACTGGGCTGGTCACTAGTTTAGTAAAATAAAATATAAAAACAAAACAAAAAAACCTAAACAAAGAAGAAAACTGTGGAATTTTATCTTTATTTCTACCCAGTGAAATAAAGTTTAAAGTAAGTTTTTCAAAAATTACTGCCTGGTACAAGATTCTCCAGCAATATTATCAAAGATCATGCTGTAGGTCAGATGCAGGCTTTCCCCAGCAACCACCACCATAATATTCTACTGATACTTTAGCCATTATTTCCAGAGGCTTTAACATTTTTCACATGGCTACTTTCTGAAGCTATGTCTAACATGATACCTTTATAGCTATAGATATTACCGCCACTAAATTTCTTTTATGAAGTAAGAAACTAGAAAGTTAGCTGCAGTTCTCTAATATCTTATGGGCTTGGGTAATTAAACATCAATACTAAAAGGCCAGCAACATAATAAACCCTTCAGATAGCTACACAGTAGTGATACTCATTCCTTGCCATTTGAAAAGTGTCTTGGCAAGTTTTTGCTCAATACAGGTTTTGTACTTACAAATTCCATTTTTCCTTTTATGAGGTCAGTGCCTGCTCATAGATTGTAACATTGTGTGCTCCCATCATACTTTTTGTCCCTATGTTTGTGGTAACTGTTCAAGGTGCTCTCATTACACCAAATTGTTTTGCTTAAAAAAATGTATGCTCATTTTATGTTAAAAAAAAAAAAGAATCCCAAATTTGCTGCAAATGTCACTATCCACCTGTGCACACCTGCTCAGGCTCCAAACAACTGGTGACCTAGTAAGTGCTGACAAAGCATTGATTGTTGTGCACCAGATGCTTCAGGGACCGTTTATTAGTAAGACTCCCCAAGTTTATGGCTGTCTATGGTATGCAGTTGCAAATGTGTATCACCATTTCCACCCATTAATCCCAAAGTTTATATTGATTATAATGGGAAATCATGGTGGTTTATATAAGTTTTGGCCTGTGAGAAGACATTTTGCAATCACCATCTTATAAAGGGATTTAATTTATAAAACAAATGCTAAGTTTTTTGAAAAGCCTATTGTTTAGTTAATTTTACAATACTATGAATACATTAAATGATCTTTTAAGTTTATAGAACTTACTTCATTAGGCTTGCCTTTGAGAAAAGATCCCATGACTACCAGGTATTACAGAATCACAAGTGATGGGGAAATCACAGCAATTAAGAACTTATTTGTGGTGCACTTTAAAAACCTTTGTAATTAAAGTCTACTAGGCATGATGGCAGTTTTATCATAAATAGGGAAATATAAGTGATATTGGACATTATTAGGAATGAACACAAAAGCTTTTACAACATAACAAAACACATCTCTTGAGCCATCTTCACATTTTTATCAGTTAAAAGAAAACTTTAGGTGTTTTAATTTTGTAAAATTCAGCAATTTTAGTTGGTGAAATTAAAATGCAGATCCCCAGGCCGCCTTTGCCATTGCTTTATATAAACATACCTCTTTCTTCTAATATATACTTAAAAATTTTTAAATTTACTTAAAATTTAGTTTAGTCCTAAGTATGAGGGAAGGAATCTAGTTATTTTCCCCAAATGATAAGGCAGTTGTATATCATTTACTGCATAGCTAGCCCTTCTCTAATTTAAAAATAATATATTTATCATATACTAATTACTTATTTATACTTGGATGTTTCTGACTTTTGTTCTGTTCATCTCTAAACTTATTCCTGCACTACTTTATTTTATGCATACTTTATTATTGAATAGGTAAGCCTATCACATTACTTTTACTTTTAAAATGTCTAGCTATACTTCCATGTTTATTTTTAATATAGTTTATATATCTGTTTTATTAAGTTCTTATACCATTCCATTGGGATTTATTGAAAGTACAGTAAACTTAATTAATATGAGAAGCCTTGCCAATACTTTATCTTTGTATTTAGCAATGTTTCTCTGATTATATTATCTTTTATGTCCTATTATTTTGTATTTTCATCATAGAGGTTGGTCATATTTCTTATCATGTATTTTACATATAATTTCTATTTCTCACTATTGTGAACATCTTTTATCCCCCATTATATAATTAGTGGGTTAGGTTTTAGAACTATTGATTTTTGTACGTTTACTTTACATATTATCTCTATCTAATTTAAGTCTCTTATTAGTTAGTTCTAGGTTTATCAGGGAATTCTCAATTCCAAGCAGATTCACAGCGTTGACAAATAATGCTAATTCTATTATCTATGCCTCTTATTTTTTTCTCAAGTGTTCCTGATTAAGCTAGATTCCAGAACAATGCTGAATAGCAATGATAAGAGGCATCCTTGTTTATGATTCTAATAAGAATTCTTCTGGTGCTTCCACATCAAGGTTAATGTTGGCTACTGATTAAGACAGCTAACACCTACTGACCACGTTCCACATACTAGGCACTGTGCTTAGGGCACTGTGTACATTTAAAAAATTAATCATCACAAGTCTGTTAGTTACCAATATAGTCCTATTTTATAGTTTAGAAAACTAATGCTTTAAAAAGATGAAGTATTTTCTCTAAGAAAGAATTCTTTTAAAAAATTAAATAAAAACCCAATGCACATATGCACTTAACTTAGGAAAAAAGTCTAGAATACAACAAAATATAAATATTTGTTATTTCTGGGTAGCGAGATTCCTTATGCTTACTGTATTTCTAATTCATCTACAACAATCATTTGAATGTTCAAAAATTAAGTTATTTTAAATCAATATGAATAATAGTAACTACAAGTATTTCAATATATCTAAAGTGAGGTAGAATTATGTTTAGCATTAGCTTGATTTTACCCTCAATAGCTTTTAAAAACACTGTCCTGAGATTATAGCAACCTTCGGAAATGACTTCACATTGTTGCATTTAAAAGTAAATATCCATATGAAGTAGTGAGCCAGTTACATTCACGTTGGTAGCAGATAAAAACAGATACGGGATCTTGGGACCACTGAAGGTTATTAAACTGGGTGGTGGAAAAATATAATTAAAAAAAATGAAACAGGACAGTTTAAGAAGCTTATTAAAATGTAGATCCCTAAGTTCCAGGGATTCTGATGTAGCAATTCTCAGGATCTACATTTTTAAGCACTCTAGAGGATATGGTTGTGGGTGGTCCAGACTGAGAACCACTGCTCTAGCTCCTGTGAGGATGCTAGGAAAGATGCAACAGCATAATGATAGTTTGTTTTTTCAGCTGCTATTTCAAATTCATCAAGGAGCCGTTCATCTTCAGGGGTGAGTCTGGGATTAAAGTATTATATACAATTTATATACTTGCCTTGCAAACAAATGCTTCAGTTTTAGAATCTAAGAATTGTTAAAAAGCCTAAATAGCGGAAGTCATTCAATAATATACTTATTGCAATAGCAATTAGGAGAAAAAATTTTAAAGAACCAAATAGAAATTATACATGTGATTTACGAGCTGCAAAAGCTCTTACATTCAGAGAAAGACACAAACCACTATAGAAGTTTAGAATGTATATATTTGAAGGAAAAAACAGCTTACCTTGAGATAACTGTGTTTTTAAAGATCTTGTCTCCTGTGTAAAGGCAGAACCAACGGCACTACTTTGGGACAGGGTACCGCTGTTGGATGTTTCTGTTCCAAAGGATGTCAAGGAGCTTCCAGCTTTAAGAGATTATTTTAATGACAAAAAAACTTTTAAAAAAAATTTTAACCTTTCAATTATATAAAGCAATATACCATTTTAATGATGATAATTTTCACCACCCCCTAACACTTGTGCCAATTAATAATATAATCAATATATTAATCAATATAATAATCAATATAATATAACCAATATATAATTAATATAATAATCAATAACGTTGTAAAGACTATGTAGGGTGTCAGATAGGTACTGGATTTACCGGGGGAAATCACTTCATAGATTATATAGATGCCTACCCACTGTGCTTTCAACCTGAAACTAATAGTCAATGTCAACTTATATATATATATATATATATATATATATATACATATACACTCAATGTCAACTTATATATATATATATATACATATACACTCACAGGATGTAAAGTACAGCATAGAGAATATAGTCAATGGTACTGTAATAGCTACGAGTATGTACGGTGTCATATGGGCAGTGGACTTGTTGGGGGTTATCACTCTGTGAGGAGTGTAAACGTCTAATCAGTATGTTGTTTTGTACACTTGAAACTTAAAAGAAAAAAAAAAACGACTTCCCCCTCTTCATTGTATTGAGCTGGCCTTTTTGTTTTAAATTAGTATTTCTGTACTCCCTATTCTGTACTCCTGGTGCTATATATCTGCCAATAATTCACTGTTCTGATTACTATAACTTTATAGTAAATCTTGAAACCAGGTAAAAACCTCAAACTTTCTTCAAGATTGTTTTGGTTATTCTGGGTTTTGTATTTCCACAGAAATATTAGAATCAGCACGTCAATTTCTATTTTTTTTAAATATCTGATGAGATTTTGATCACGGTTATGTTCAATCTGTAAAACAATTTTGGGGTAAAAGTCATCCTAAAAATATCGAACCTTCAAACCCATAAGCATGGATTAATTCTCCATTGATTTAGAGCTTTAATTTCTCTCAGCAATGTTTTGTGGTTTTCGTTGTAAAGCAGTTTTCTTAACTTTAGCACTACTGACATTTTGGGCCAAAGAACTATTTGTTGTGAGGGGCAGTCCTATGCACTGTAGGATGTTAAGTAGCATCCCTTGCTTCTACCCACTAGATACTAGTAGTAGCCCCCAGTGTGACAACCAAATGTCTCCATACATTACCAAAAGTCCCCTGGGGGAGGGGGTTAAAATTAATCCCCCTCCATTGAGAACCACTGTGACAGAAGTTTTAAAATACCTTTTTCATTCCTGGTTTCTGATGTTATTCATGCTATTGTATAATACGCTGTGTTGCAAGTTACATTTCGTTTCCCAATAGTCTATTCTATATCAGGTATCAGCAACTTTATCTGTAAGTGGCCATATGATAAATACAATATTTTAGGCCATATGATATCTGTTTTAACTACTTACCTCTGTCCTCGTAGTGTAGAAGCAGCCATTGACAACACGTAAATAAATGAGTGTGGCTGTGTTCCAAAAAAACTATTCACAAAAACAGGAGGCTGGATTTGGCCTACAGGCCATAGTTTGCCAACCTGTCCATTCTAGCATTCAAAAATACAGTTGATTTTTGTATTTACCACATATCTCCTTACCACACTAAAGTCACTTATTCATTCTAATGGTCTGATCGTTCCTTTGCATTTTCTATGCAGTCATGTCACCTCCAAATAAAGACATTTTTAGTTCTTCTTTTCTGTTCTTCGAATCTTTTATATATATATATATATATATATATATATATATATATATATATATATATATATATATATATATTTTGCCTTACTGAATTGATTAGGACCTCTACAACTCTAAAGGAAATGTTGAAACAATTTTGCCTTTGCTTTATTTCTTACCTCAAGGGAAACACATTCATTATTTCATCATTATGTATGTATTCATTTCACTGATCTAATTTAGGATATTTCCTCCCATTCTTTAGTAGTGGATAAATGGGCGTTGAATTTTATCAAATGCCTGGTCTGTATTGTCTCTCTTGGGATTGCAGTTTTTCTCCTTTATTCTGTTAATGTGCTAAATTACTAATGATTGGCAAATGTTAAAACAGCTTTCATTCCTGAGAGAAACCTCACTTTGTTATTATGTGCTATCCTTTTTATGAACTGCTGGCTTCCACTGCTAATACTGTATCAAGGATTTTTACATATATGTTCACGGGAGATATAGTGAGCTGTAATTTTCTTGTAATGACTGCATTAGATTTTAGTATCTCAACGTGCCTTAGTTATCTGGTTCCGAAGTATTCGGCTTCCTCTATTCTCTCAAAGAATTTTTATAAGACTGGTAAAATGATTTCTTCTTTAAATGGTAGAATTTATCAGTAAATCAAACAGTCTACAGTTTTAACTTCTTTAACAGATACAGGGATAGTGAGATTTTATTTCCTCTTGTGTTGGACTGGGAAAGTTTTATTTTCTCAAAGAACTGGTCTATTTCATCCAAGATGTCAAATGTATTGACACAAAGTTGTTCAATATTTTCATAGCATTTGTTTAGATCTATAGTGATATCATCTACTCTTTCATTTTTGGTATTGGTAATTTGGGTCTTCTTTTTTCCCCTGATCAGTTTTGCTAGGGGCTTATTAATGTTATAAAGTTTTTCAAAGGAACAATTACTGGTTTTGTTGATGTTATATAGGTTATTTTAGTTTGTTTCTATTTCGTTGATTTCTGCTTTTAAAATTTTTCTTCCTTCTACTACTTTTGGGCTAATTTTCCTTCCTTTTTTTCTAGCTTAAGATGGCAACTTAGAGCACTGATTTTAAAACATGCTTGTTTTTCTAATACATGTACTTAAAGATATGAAAATTTCCCTAAGCAATTCTTAAGCTCCACTAAAATTTTGCTATGTTGCAATTTATAATCATTAAATTAAAAATATACCCTAATTTCCATTATGATTTTTGATTCATTAATAATTTACAAGTTTGCTCAATTTCCATTCAGACATTTTCAAGTTATCTTTATTATTAATTCCAAATTTAGTTTCTTTGTGGTTTGAGAAGATACCATGTACTCGTGTGCTTTCAATCCTTCTGAATTTAATGTAACTTGCTTTATGATTTGATCTAGCCCCTTGAGCAGTCCATGTTTACTTGAAAAGAATCTATATTCTACAATAGTTGGGTATACTATTTTATAAAAGTTACATACGCATTTAGGATTGTTACAGCTTCCTGATGAACTGCCCTCTGTGCCATCTTAGAACCCCCTTTATCTCTGGTAGTGCTCCTGATCTTTAAGCTGCTTTGCCTGATGTTCATTTATCTAACATAGTTTTCTTGTTATCAGTGTTTATATGGTATGTCATGTCTTTTTCTATGTTTTGCCTTTCTTTCAGTGTATCTCCTATAAACATCATACCTTTGGATGCTGTTTTTCTTTTTCTAAATTCAGTTTGATGATTTCTGCCTTTTAACTAGAATGTTTAATTCCTTTACACTTTACTAAAGTACATCTTTAACAGTCCTTAGTCTGTCCTCCCTACTGCATGAAATATTCTCCCACTTTATGCCAACTGTGAAGTTCACAAGCATGCCTTGTAAGTATTCATCAAACTCAGGGACTAAAACTTAACCTGTATAAAACACTGGAGACCTAAGAGAAGCATTGTGCAATATAGTTTATTTCACCAGCTAAAAAGTATCCATTTGTCTGTCTGTTCAGTCAATATTCCTCCATCTTGCCCATAAGAATACTGAGACTTAGCGTGCCAAGGCTATCTTACTGCTTGATTTATTGTGAGATAATTAATTTTTCCTAAGGGTGCACAAATTAAAGTCAATAATGACCTCATCTTTATACATAAGAATTATGTTAGCATCAGCTTAAAAAACAGTCCTTTGATTCTATCTGGTACATCATTCCTTTCAACGAATGAAGAGTTATCTGTTTCCCACAATCTTTCCAAAAGAGAATATACTCAAACTTTTGGTTTTTGCCAAATTGATAGCAAGAAATGGTGTCTTGGTGTGGATTTAATTTGTATGTCATCATAAGCAATATTTAAGCATCTTTCTATGTTTAACGGCCATTTGTATTTCTTTTTTTTTCCTGAGAAAGGCAAAGTTAGTGCCTAACACTTGCCTATTTTTCTGTTAGGCTGTAGATCTTTATTTTGAAAGCTCTATAGATATTAAGGATATTAATTCTTCATCATATAAATTGCAAATGTGAAAAGACTATAACAACATATAAAAAGTTAAGTGGAAAATTTCTCCCCCCCTCAATAAAATAGCAATAGTGTAATCCTAATTTAGTTAAACTTCCTTTTTAAATCAGAATACCGTGTTTCCCTGAAAATAAGACCTAACTGGACCATCAGCTCTAATATGTCTTTTGGAGCAAAAATTAATTATAAGACCTGGTCTGATTTTACTATAAAACTGGGTCTATAATATAATATAATATAATATAATATAATATAATATAATATAATATAATACCCGGTCTTATATAAGACCTGGTCTTATAGTAATATTTGCTCCAAAAGATGCATTAGAGATGACTGCCCAGCTAGGTCTTATTTTGGGGGAAACATGCGGTATGTGCTAGATCCTGTTCAAATGCAAACCCCACAGCAAAGTAGGACATAAGTATAATAATAATCCCATGTTAGCCAACTATTTGATTTAGTGGAAGGAGTCTCAAAAGGATAATATAATTTGCAATTGCTCCTTATTTGAATTCTCAGAATAAGATTCTAACAGTATAGCTAACATAGGGTATATCTGAATTTAACATGTATAATTTTTTTTCCTATAAATTTTATTGGGGAATATTGGGAGACTGTGCGTTTCTCCAGGGCCCATCAGCTCCAAGTCGTTGTCCTTCAATCTAGTTGTGGAGGGCGCAGCTCAGCTCCAAGTCCAGTCGCCGTTTTCAGTCTTTAGTTGCAGGGGGCGTAGCCCACCATGCCATGCAGGAATTGAACTGGCAACCGTGTTGTTGAGAGCTGGCGCTCTAACCAACTGAGCCATCCCGCCACCCCTCTGGAAGATCAGCGGCAGCTCACTGTCTTCAATCTAGTTGTGGAGGGCACAGCTCACTGGCCCATGTGGGAATCGAACCGGCAGCCCTGCTGTTCAGAGCTCGCGCTCCGACCAACCAAGCCATCCGGTCACCCATAACATGCATAATTAACATTAGTCTTACTACATGAATAGGTTTGGGAAGTACATGGACCAAAGTCACACTGTTTCACCTATCTAAGAATAAAAAAGGAATTAAATATTTAGTTTTTAATTTTGAAAAATGTCAAATTGAAACAGCACACTTGATATTGATATATTCCTTATCTAGACTCATCAACTGCTAACGTCTTGCCAGGCCTATTCTGTTTCTTCATTTCTGTATATCCTGATACACACACTTCTCTTTTGCCTAGATAGGGTACAATTTGACCCTTCACCCGTAAATACTCAAAACCATCTCCCCCAAACAAAGACATTCCCCTGTATGGTTAACCACAACACCATTACCACATCTACAAAAATCAACAACAATAACACCATCCAACACTTAGTCCGTGCTCAAGTTCCTCAGTAGTCCCTAAAACGTTCTTTATATGAACTTTTTAAAAACACCCAAATCCAATCACATATTATATTTGGATGCTATGTTCTTTAGTCTCCTCAAGTCTAAAATAGCCCTGTTGCCTACTGAGTCCTTTGAAGAGTTTGGCCTTCTGGATGGTCCATTTCTTTATGATTAGAACATGCATTTTCAGTAAGAACACCACAGAGGTGAAGTTGTGTACCACCCTCCTCCCTACATCATCACATCAGGAGACATATAATTATTTAACCACGGCAATGCCAAACTTGATGAATTGATTAAAATGGTGACCATCTTAATGAATTAGTCAGATCACTCCATTATAAAGGCACATGTCCCCCCTTTGTAATTTTTAATAACCGTGGGATGATATTTTAAGGCCATTTTAATACCCTATTCTAATACTGTTCACCCAATGATTTTAGATCCACTGATAATTCTTGCTGCTAATTATTACACCAGAGATTATAAAATGGTGATTTTCTATATCCATCACTCCTTTGATTTATTATTTGGCATTTTTCTATTAAAAAATAGCAGTTTCCCTTACTTCTTTTTTCAAGGCTCCTTTTAGTGGTAAAATGGTATTTAGAAACCAAGAACTGGGTCTACATGTGTTCTTTGCTACTGGATATCACTGCTTCTAGGCCCTTTCTATGGACAGAGTCAGGAAATACCCAGTTTTTAAAAAATGAGTTCACACTCGTACTTTCAATTCACATTCCACACCTCAGAGTTCTTCCTTACCTTTTCCCATTCCTTATTTGTATCTCCCTTCTCTACAGTAAGAACACCATTTCCAAACAGTATCAATATATTACTCATTTGCCATACCCAAAAACAGTTTCAAAATTAACACCAATTCCACTACCAATTACAAACCCTAAGTCAAGTTTTTCTTTTATAGCTCTATTTGTTCTTACTATATCTCTTAAGAGTGTAAAAGTTACTTGAATTAATTTTTTTTTCTATGTGACTATGTTATCAATTTGATATATTATATACTCAGCACCAGTTGGTTCAGCTTATATTCATTCAATTTTGGGGATTCATTTTTCCCCCCATCCCTTTTCATTTTGTGCATAAGTCAAACATTTACATACCTGAAAAGTTACAACTATATAAAAAAAGTATATTCATAGAAAGGAATTAATTTTAACAAAATTTGTTAGCATAATAATGAGTTTCAAGATACACTTAAAAGTGGATTCATGATTCAGCGAAACCAAATAAACTGATAAATGGTTATTGCAATGAAACTAAAAAGAGATTAAACGCTAGAGTTTGAGATTTAAAAAGTTATTCTGTACTGTGGGAATTTCAATCAAAGTGTATTTAAGACAAAAATGCACAACTATAAAAACAAAACAACACTGAGCTGCTCTGATTAAATGTAGCTTTTGCACACAATGGACGGCTTGTTTTTCAACCGTAAGTAGGACTGTTATTAGCCCAGCCCTCTTACACATTCTCCTTATAGTGTTACATTTCTAAAATATTATAGTGTTATATTTCTACAATAAACAAAGCACCAAGCCCCCAAACATCTATATATATCTGAGAGTATCTCATAGGTGGTGTTAAATGGGATAATCATCCACATTCAACATAAAAGAAATACTCCTTAATGGCATTATTATTCCCTAATAACAATGGCATTATCTTCAATCCCCTTTTTGAAAACCCATCCTGTTGGGTAAAATATTTATTTTAAATGGATATATCTTATGTAAATTTAAAATAACATTCAATGAAATTTGGTAATTGGGTATATCTACGTTTTTTTAAAAAGTGACTATTCTGAGAGATGACTTTTTTAGAAACACTAGTCAACGAGAACATTAAATAAAGCCTTTGAAATAACAGGTTACAAAAAGAATACCAAACAATGTATCTGAAAATTTGTGATAAGAAAAAGAAAAGGTTAAAAAGAAAAAAGCAAAACGTACCAACACCAACAGCACCAAACTGCTGCCCGACTAAGGAACTTGGACTGAACTGACTGTATGTGGACATCCTGCCAAAAGGTCCATAGGAACCCACTGACTGGAATGAAGAAGTAGAAGAGCCTAGTGAAGACTGAAGAAAGACTATAGGTTATTTTTCCATGCTCTGAACAACACGCACATAATGGAAAGAAATGCGGATATTTACATTTTTAAGACAATTATTAAGTTGTAACTACTAGACACAAAAGCAATTATAATAACTTACAACTTGCATTTAATATTACAACAGCGAATAACCTTCTGATTTCATTTATTTATATATATAGTTGACGCTTGAACATGGGTTTGAACTGTGAGGGTCCACTTGTGTGTGGATTTTTTTCATTTTGCATTTGTGGATTCAACCAACCATGGATTAAACTTTCCATCTGTGGTTGGACATTCACAGATGCAGAGGGCTGACTGCATCCATTGTTCTACACCATTTTATGTAGGGACTTGAGCACCCATGGATTTGGGTATCTGCAGAAGGTCCTGGAACCAACTTCCCTGCAGAATCCGAGGGATGGTTAAGTTTTTGGGGAGTCAACAGTTATATGTGGGGGCTATGGGGGGTGGCGTGGGGGGTGCCCTTAAGCTCCACATCGTTCAAGGATCAACAATATGTGGCAATTATACCAGAGTGACTTATACTTTTTCCTACAATAAACTCCTCCTTTGAGTAAAGAGTTTTATAGCAGATTTAGGGAAGAACGGAAGAAAAGCTTCTTGAATAAGTGAAGCAACTTTGCTTAGAGAAAAACTATGAGAAAAATCACATTTGGTTATACTGAGTTTTAGTCTGGCATTGACACAAATAAGGCATCTCACTTTTGATTTTACTCTTTTCAATCATTTGAAGTGTACTATTCACTTTACAGGAAAGAGATGCAGAAACAAACTATCCCACACAAACCATTTACATTTAAAAATATAGTTATTATTAAAGAAAACAATTTAAAAACCTTAACTTACTAAATCTAAAATACATTTTAATATGTATATATGCAAATGTTATATATTAACTTATTTTAATATAAAATATTTCATAATATGAAGATGAAGCATACATACTAACAGCTATTGGGGACATAAGCTCACTGATGGCAGGACCTTGTCTGTGCTAGTGTCAGGCACGTGGCAGATGCTCAATAAATACTACTGAATGAATGAATCAAAAAATCAAAAGTCAAAATTTATAGTAGTTGGAAGAAGTTATTCAATACCATTTTGATTTGTGCTCTTGGTTTTGCTCATTCCATACAGCCGATTCCTTAAATAAGTGGTTCCCTGGAGATTTATTCAAAGATGTGTGTGTGTGTGTGTATGTATGAGAGAAAGATGGGGAGAGAGAATGACAGATAATACCACTCTTTAGTATCTCTATTAGAATGTCTCTTCTCCCTCAATTTAAGAAGTTCAGATTTTCTCAGGATTCCTTCAGACTTAGGAGAGGATGAGTGAGACTAGAGAATTTCTCTACTCTTTAGTTTATTAGAAGAGTTCATGAGATATTTTCTTTTAATAGCTGGAAGTAAGACAAATCCTATGCAAGATAACATGTATTTTAAGAATTTGTTTTGTGACAAAGATTTTATCACTCACAGCACAATAAAAGGAAAGTTAATTTAAAAGTATTACACTGATAAATCAATAGGCATATTTTAGTGCAGATGACTAAACAAAGACTTCTAACAAGAAATAAGGTTGAGAAAAAAACGGATTCAGGAAGAAAAACAAGAGGGACACAAACTTTTAGTCAGTTATGCCCTCAAGTAAAAATACTTGTAGGTGAACCTCGCTATTAGAGCTGACATTCAGTTTCTATATGCTTCCAATTAACATGTAAACAGGTATTGTAATGGACATCTTCTTTAATTCACAATTCAAAAATTTTTCGACATCATGTGTGTCTGTTTTTAATAAAATACACAGATTTTTTTAAATTTCTCTTACTGAGAATACTTAGGGTCTTATTTAAGGAACTGAACAACATATCTGTATGTGTTAAAATTCTTTTATGTTTGGCTATATTATTATATAACATTGTGTGTATATTATAGAATATATAATGTGATTCAGTTTTTTTTGCCCATTGAATCTAATAATCTTACCGAAGAGTAGCCAACACTACCCTGGGTTGTAATATGAACCTCATGAGAATAACATAGTAGCATGGATCCTGGATCCAGAGACAGACTGCCTGGGTCTGTTCAAATTGTGGCTCTACCTCAATCTCACTTGTGAAAATGAGAATAATCATAGTAACAAGTAACATATGCAGTGGTATGAACAGGACCTCAACAAACATTAGCTATTTTAACTGTTTTTGAAATTAAAAAACATTTTATGACAAAAACAAATTCCTCAGCTATTTCTTACTTTATTTAGTCCCTTATGACAGAAAGAGAAAAAACTAGGTGAAATATTATCCAGGTATTTTAGGTATTGAGGGAACTAGAAAATGGTAAGCTATATGAAAATTCAACTGAGAAAAATAAAAAACAAAAAACCCCCAAACCCAGGTGGGGCAAAAGCCAAGCCAGCCATGTGTATCAAATTTACTTGTATTCCAAGACAAATTTACTATTAGTTACCTGAACGATAGCTGGGTCCTGAGGCAAAGAACATTGTGGTTTTGGTGGCTCACAAACAGTGAGGTCTTTAATATCACTTCCTCGGAATATAATGTATTCAAAGACTTCATCTCGAGGTGGTATTGGACGATCTGTCGGTCTGTCTTCTGTACCAAAGGACCGTACTGGTGAGAAAAAGAGGATATGAGATATATTTCTACTCATCATTTCAGACAGTGCCTCTTGTAAGTATACTGTTCCAAGTATTAAGCAGTTCTTAAATGTCATTCATGAGAAAGTATTCATTAATCTGTAGCTAAATGATATTTTTAAAAAGAAAACACAGTGAGTTTCGCCTAGAACTAAATGTATTCAATTTAAAAGACTGTCTTATGATGAGGCTGTGTTCTTCCCACATTTTTATTTATATCTTTGGTGGTTTTGGTAAGAGGAAGTGTTAAGAATGTCCTTTATTTCACCGTTGATTTATTTTTCATGTCCTCATGCAACAAAATAAAACATTGGGAAACTGTGATATTTTTCAGTGTGGGGCAGTGAGCGAAAATTTACCCAGTCCACAAAATTCCAAAGTCTGTGAAACTGAACTTCAGGATTAAGAGAAGACAATGAAGTGACATCTATCTTGGTAACAGGTCCTCTAGAAATCGAGCCACGCTGTTATTAGCTATTCAGCCCCATGGGACAGCCTGAAGTGCCAGGGTTACCTAAATTATCTATCTCATAATTAAATCTGATTATTCAAACACTTAAGATAGCATTACTCAAAGTTAAACTATGGACCACCTGCAGGCATCAGGTTAAGCTAAAAAGATTTCTGGGATCCTATTCAAATACACTGAGTCAGACTTTCTAGGGAGAGTGTCCACAAATCTGCATTTTAAACCAATTCCCCAAGAGTTTCTTATGAATATTAAAGTTTCATGTTCACTGTCTTAGGAGACTTCTGGAAATGTCTGCATCCATATAGAAGTTCCAAATAAGAAAGTTTGAAAGATCACATATTGTCCATTTAAACAGTACCCTAGAGGAAGTAAACTCAACATTGTGCAAATTTTTTAATGTATACATTTTTCTGCAGAATAAATCCAGAGCTAGACTGAAGATGAGTGTTATTTTGGTTTAAATGATTACTTTTTTTTAATCCTAAAAATTCTTTCTATGAGACTTCAAGGAAAGATGGAGGCATAGGTGTAGGTTTGCAGAAGAGTATCCCTCCCTAAAACTAAACAAAATTAAAAAGTTAAAATATCCCTAAGCCAGGAAAAGATCTCACTCATACCATGAAATTTTATTAAAAAGTATCATTCAGATGCTGAATGAGTTAGTCCAAACTGGAAGACCAATCCCAGAATCCAAATGTAGCATGCCCTGAGGAATTTCCACAGGCACCCACCAACTTGGTAAATGGGGGTACAGAAACAAATGTGTTAAAAAAAAAAAAAAAAAAAAAAGATGTGGAAAAACAGTTGAAACTCCCCTTCCCCTGGTAGCCAAACAGTACTTTACCAGGGTAGGAGTAAGTGACAAAGTTCTACATTTTGTCCTTTATCCAAAAGGAAGGCTAAAGAAAAAGCAGGGCTAAGAAAGTTACAAATAAATCAATCTCACCCCTGACCTCAGCTGCACACAATCTATTATATAACTTCTCAGCCTTGTAAGTAACAGATTAGCTTATCCTGAAGCAGAGGAGGGGAAAAGTCAAAGGCCTTTCTATAATATCATAGAGAAGCTTCCACTGGGCTTTCCAAGGCCTAACAAAACCCTCCTACCTATAACCATGCAGTTAAAAGACAGGAAAAATCCATTTGGAATTAATAGTTAGCACAGGAAACAGAAAAATTCAGAAAGAGTTGCTTTATGTTCTCAAGAAAAACACAACTCTTATGATCAAAATAACACTGAAAAGAGTTAAGGAAAGAAAAATAGACAAGACAAATATAGTAGCAGAACTAATAAATACATCAACAACAAGTTCAGAACAGTAAAACCAAGTCATAACAGAGAACAATTTTGACAAAAAGCAAACAAGATGTAAAGTACAGCAATCACATGGTGAGAGAGAAGACGCCTGTTATGCATATCTAAGTTAGTTAACTGCTGTCTCTGAGAAAGACAACAAAATAAATAAATAAGAGAAAACATAATGAAAGATATAACAGAAATTTCCTGATATGGAGACCTAAATTTGATCAAAAGGTTTCATTATACTTCCAAAACAGAATTGAGTGTACTGTAAGACATACAGAGACTTAACCTTTGCTATATTAAAATAACTCACAAACAGTGGTATCAAAAGATACGAGATGGACAATAAATTCACTTAAGCCCATAAATGTAAGTGACAATTTACTAGGTGGTCGTAGAACAAATTTAATAGTTCTGAAAAAAATTCTACAAAGTTATAAAGTGTGACAAAATAAGTCAACAGTATCTATATCACATAGTATTCTAACAAAAATTGGGGGATGAAGAGAGAAAAAAAACAAAAGGAAATACATAAACTAATACTCTTATCTTTATAGTAGGAAGTTACTTGACAAAAATTGTCAGTATAGTCAGAAATCACATTGGTTCATCCCCAATTTTTCATAACCTGCTATGTATGTTTTGCACTTGTAAGTACAGCAGCTAAACGCAGCAAGCCATGGAAGAACAGGGTATGATGCCCACTCACCCCAAATTTCCTCTTGGCTCAATTTGGCTACATACTCAGTCTTACAAAGTGCTTATTGCGGGGTTCTCCCTGATCTTGACACACTGTTTCCTTTGTCTCCAGCAGCAGCCCCAACTCCTTCTTATACCTTCTTCCATCAAGCCACAGCCTACCTTCAATTTCTTCTTTTAAGCTGACCAACAACTTAATTGTTGGGTATATTTCACCAGCATTTTTGTTAATACTATCATTTCAATTATTTTTTTAAATTGTGGTAAAGAACACATAACACGATATCTACCCTCTTAAATTTTTAAGTGTCCAGTACAGTATTGTTAACTACAAGCAAAATGTTGAAAGCAGAGCTCTAGATAGAACTTTATCATCTTGCTTAACGGAAACTTTATACCTGTTGAACTGCAACTCGTTATTCCTCCCACCCCCAGCCCCTGGCAACCACCATTCTACAGTATTTGTCCTTCTGTGACTGTGGAAAATAAAAACGGAAGCCGAAGACCAGTTTGGTCGTTACTGGGCAAGTGATGGTGAAGAGGTACTTACTTAAAGAAAGGGGTCAGTCTTAAAGAGATTCAAGCTCACCAAAGGAACATGCTCTATTGAATGCAACTTCTTAAAATTCTACAGCTCTGGCCACATCTCCCCCTGCCCCCAATAGACTACTATATTATTTGCAACATCATAAAGTTAAGTGAAAATACAGTAACATTAAACATGTCACCTATATGAGGCAGATTACAAAACTTACTTTCAAAAGATTACAACTATCTAAAATAAAAACGTGACATCATGAAAATGGCAGAACAGAAACAAGTACTGAGCTGGCAAGCACAGTCTGAATAAACCATTTTGGAACTACAGAGTCTAGTCAAACACTTGGAGTATCTGTGGGAGTACTTGGAAGAGAAAGGCTGGTGACTTTTGGCATTTTGCATAGTGGCTGACTGTTACCATTCATCATCTCCTATCTCCAGGACAGGCAGCTATGAGGACAGTGGCCCATGTTCCCAGGTACAGCCTGTTGGTGACAGGTGGGCAATAGGTACCTTGTCCTCTAAAAATCCGGGTTATGATCTGACCTGCCTGACAATTCACTAAGGGATCTGCAGAGAATGGTTGTTTTTTCAACCCTTACGAGCGAAAGCAGCTTCCCCATGGTGTCGGTGAAGGCATTTGAAGGAGATAGAAAACGCTTTTCCCCTCAACAGCAACAGAATTTACATTATTCTCAATTGCACATGGAACATTCTTTAGAGTAGACTGTATATTAGGCCAAAATCGACTTCTCAAATAGACTGAAAAAGATCGAAATTTTACAGAGTATCTCCTCCAAACACAATGGAATGAAGCCAGAAATAAATAATAGGAGGAATATTTGAAAATTCACAAGTACATGGAAATTAAACAACATGCTCTTAAACAACTGATCAGTCCAAGAAGAAATTAGGGAAATCAAGAAAAATTTTGAGACAAAGAAAAAGAAAACACAACATGCCAAAATTATGGGATGCACGGAATGCCATACTCAATAGGGAAATTTGTATTTGTAAATGCTACATTTAAAAAAGTAAATCAACTTTACACCTTGAGAAACCAGAAAAAGAGCAAACTAAACCCAAAATCCAGAAGGAAATAATACCAATTAAAGCAGAGATAAGCAACATAGAGTACAGAAGAACAGTCAACAAAAGTTGGCTCTTTGAGGGGCCGGCCCCGTGGCTCAGGCAGTTGGAGCTCCATGCTCCTAACTCTGAAGGCTGCCGGTTCGATCCCTACATGGGCCAGTGGGCTCTCAATCACAAGGTTACCGTCATGGCACCTTGAGCTGAGCTGCCGCTGAGCTCCCGGATGGCTCAGATGGTTGGAGAGCGTCTTCTCAACCACAAGGTTGCCGGTTCGACTCCCACAAGGGATGGTGGGCTGCGCCCCCTGCAACTAACAATGGCAACTGGACCTGGAGCTGAGCTGCGCCCTCCACAACTAAGACAACAACCGACTTGGAGAAACAGTCCTGGAAGTACACACTGTTCCTCAATAAAGTCCTGTTCCCATTCACCAATTAAAAAAAAAAAAGAAAAAAAAGTTGGTTTGTAGAAAAGATCAACAAAACAGACAAATCTTTAGCTAGATTGACTAAAGATAAAACAAGGACACTACTACCAAAACCTTATGGAAATTAAAAGGCATATAAAATAATAGTACAAACAATTGTACGCCAACAAACTGGATAATCTAGATGAAATAGAAAAACTCCTAGAAACATACAAATTACCAAAAATGACTCCAGAAGACGTAGAAAATCTCAGATCTATAATAAGTAAAGAGACTGCACCAGTCACCAAAAACCTCCAAAGAACCAGTACCAGATGGTTTCACTGGCAAATTTTACCAAATATTTTAAAAAAGAATTAACATGAATCCTACTCAAACTCCTCCAAAAAAACAAATACTTTCTCACACATTTTAAGAGGGTAGCATTATTACCCTGATACCAAAGTTAGACAAAGGTATTACAAGAAAACTACAGATCCATCTCTCTTATGAATACTGACACAAAAATTCTTAAAATACTAGCAAACTGAATCCCACAGTACATTAAAAGGATTACACACCACGACCAATTGGGATTTTATCCTAAGAATGCAGGGGTGGTTCAACATAAAAAAAAAAGTCAGTGTAACACACCACATTAACAGACTGAAAGAGGGGAACCCCACACGATCACCTTAATAGATGCAGAAAATACTTGACAAAATCTAATACCCTTTTATGATTAAAAAAAAAAAAAAACTTAGCAAACTAGGAAAAGAAGGGAACTTCCTTAACATGAAGCGCATATATGAAAAGCCCACAGCTAACATCATATTCAATGGTAAAAGACTGAAAGCTTTCCCCTAAGATCAGAAATAAGAGAAGGAAGACCACATTCACCATTGCTATTCAATAACGTATTAGAAGTCCTAACCAGCATAAAAAATAATTAGGCAAGAGAAATAAACAGCATCCCAATCGGAAGAAGTAAAACTATCTCTTTTTGATGACATGATTCCATACATAGAAAATCCCACAGACATTAAAAGCTACAAGAGCTAATAAATGAATTCAGCAAAGTTATAGATACAACACCAACACACAAAATTCAGCTGTGTTTCTACATACTAACAATGATCAATCCAAAAAGGAAATTAAGAAAAACAATTCCACTTATAATAGCATCCAAAAGAATAAAATATCTAAGAATAAATTTAACCAAGGAAGTGAAAGACTTGTACATTGACAATTACAAAACATTGCTGAAACAAAGACCTAAATAAATGGCAAGTCATCCCATGTTCACGGATTGGAAGACTTAATACAGGTATGAAGATTACAATGCTCCATAAAGTTATCTAAAGATTCATTTCAATCCCTATCAAAAATGGAAAAGGCAATCCTCAGATTCATATGTAACTTCAAGGGAGCCTGAATAGCCAAAAGAATCTTGAGAAAAGTTGGAGGACTCATACTTCCTGATTTCAAAACTTAGTACAAAGCTACTATAGTCAAAACAGTGTGGTACAGCAATAAAGATAGACTATATAGATTTAAGGAATGGGATAGAGTCCAGAAATAAACCCAAACATCTATGGCCAATTGATTTTAGACAATGGTCCAAGACCATCCAATAGGGGAAAGCATAGTCTCTTTAAAAGACGGTCTTGGGGCAAATGGCTAACCACATACAAAAGAATGAGATTGGAACCCTACCTTACTCCAGATACAAAAATTAACTCAAAGTGGGTGTGATACTGTGATATAATAAGAAATATATATTTTGGTCTTTGTCTCCAGTTCCTGGCCAGAGTTCCTACAAACTTTGTACTTTCCAGAGATAAAGGTACTTACAGCATCTTTTGTTCTAATATTTGGTCTTGGACCCCAGTTCCTGACACAGAGCTCCTAAATCTCTTGGAATTTCCTGAATGACAAGAGCATTTTTTGTTCTAATGGTGGGCTCTTGGATAGGTTCAGGAAAGGGGCTGGTCACCAGAAAGACAAAGCTATGATTAAAAGCTTGGAACATTCAGCATCACCATCCGTCCTCTGGGGAGGGGAGAGGGACTGGAGACTGAGTTCATAACTGATCATACCTATGTGATAAAGCCTCCGTAAGTCCCTGAACTACGGGGTTTGGAGAGCTTCCAGGTTGGTGAACACATGGAAATGCCGGGAGGATGACGTGCCTGGAGAAGTCATGGAAGCTCTGCACTCCTTCCCACCTGTCTTGCCCTATGCAGCTCTTCCACCTGACTGTATCTGAGTTGTATCCTTTTATAATAAACTGGCAATCTAACAAGCAAACTTTTCCCCTGAGTTCTGTGAGCCGTTCTAGCAAATGATCAAACCAAGGAGGGGTTGTGGGAACCCCCAATTTATAGCCAATACAGGTCACTACTGTGCTGGTGTGTGTAGCAGGTGGTAGGGATGGGGACAGTCTTGTGGGACTGCGCCCTTAACCTGTGGAATCTGACACTAACTTCACATAGTGTCAGAACTGAACTGAATTAAACTGTAGGACACCCAGTTGGTGTCCAGGGGGTTGAGAACTGGTGGATGGTGGTGGAAAGCTATATTGAGAGTAAATTGGTGAGTAGAAGAGAAACACAGAATTTTTCTTTTTGTGGGTCAACAACCTAAATATAAGAGCCAAAACTATAAAACTATTAAGAGAAAGCATAGGAAGAAGTCTTTATGACCTTGAAGTTGACAACAGATTCTTAAGATTGGACACCAAAACCATGAGCAACAAAAGAAAAAAAAATAGATAAATCTAGAATGTATAAGAAATTGTGAACAACTCAACAACAAAAAGACAAACAACCCAATTAAAAATGGCCAAAACTTAAAAACACTTCTCACAAAAAGATATACAAACAGCCAACAAGCTCATGAAAAGATGTTTAATATCATTGGTCAATATGGAAATGCAAATCAAAAGCATCATGAAATAACATTTCACAACTACTAGGATGGCTTTAATAATAAAAACAAAACTAAATACTAGGAAGGATCTGGAGAAATAGGCATCTTTGCACATTGCTGGTAGAAATGTAAAATGGTGTAGCTGCTGTGGAAATCACGTTGCTCGTGCCTCAAAAAATTAAACACAGAATTACCAAAAGACTCAACAATTTCACTTATATGTATGAAAACCTATGTCTACAGAGAAACTTGAACACGAATGTTTAAAGCAGTATTACTCATAATAGCTAAAAGGTGGAAACAACCCAAACACCCATCAATAAATGAATGGATTGTGTTTTTTAATATTCTCTCTCTCACACATGAATATTATTCAGCCATAAAACGGAATGAAATGCTGACACACGTTAAAGCTAGAATGAAGCTCCAAAGAAAGCATGCTAAGTGAAAGAAGTCAGACACAAAATGCCACATATTGTATGATCCCTTAAATACGACGTCCAGAACAGGAAAATTCATAAAGACTGAAAGCAGATTAGTGGTTACTGGGGGCCAGGGTAAGTGGGGAGAAATTACTTAATAGGTAGGGGTATTCTAAGGTGATGAAAAAGATTTGAAACTAAGGGGAGGTGACAGTCGTACAGTGCTTTACCTACACTAAATGCCACTGAATCATACACTTTATAATGGTTACTGTGTATTATATGAATTTCACCTCAATAAACACATACACATCCCCCTACAAATATAGCCTGGAAGAGAATACACAAAATGATAATAATAATTGGGTCAGAATGTTGAAACTAGAGGTGGTCGTCCTCTATATTGCTGAACTTCATCCTGCTGCCACATTGCTTTAACAGATATTCTACTTTTTCTTATTTTCCAAAGTAGAAAAGCCTACATTTTAGGCCAATGTTTAATAAAAGAGAGGGGAAAATAATTTTCTCTATTAGCCTTAAAAAATATAACCAACTCCCTGTTTCTGGCCACAAATAGCACAGGTTTATTAATAGAAATTCATCCCGTGATTATCTTTTTTTGTTTTTTTAATAGATAGGGTCAAAGTTTTGGCAAAATCATTTATCTAAAAAACCTCGATTTGCAGATCAAGGCAAGTCCAAACATCACACTAATGCCAAACCCGGTTACCAGCATATTAACACCTGTATATAGGAAAGAGCTGTAGCGACCAACTTCCCAATACAGTATCTACATTTATAAAATACCAAAGCCTTATAAGTTTAAATATGATAAACATATACATAGTTAAGTATAGTTAGTATCCTCCAATGACATCATTAATATTTTCCAAAAGCCTTAATTTTTTTACACAAACTTAAAATTATAAATTAAACTCTACTATTAATTAGTAAGGACGAAAAACAAATCTGTTGAATATCAAGACGTGACAGCAATAAACCAAAGGCTGAATTAGTTAAGAAATGCCCAAAAGTAAGTTAGGAAACTAAGGCTAAAGTTCAAATGAAAAATTAGAATAAGATTTATGATGTAGTCTTGAAGTTAAAATTCATTGCAAGACTTGGTTCCAACCCACTTATCCTAAAACTTAAGTTCCAACCAAGCTCGTTATTCTCAATACACAAAGCAGGTTTTCTGTCCTCTCCCATAGCTCCTCCCCACACCTAACCGATACTAAGTTTCAGCTTAGATGCCACTTGTATTTGTCAGGGTTCTCCAGAGAAACAGAACCAACATGATATATGTGTACGTGCGCGCTCACACACACACTTATTTTACGGAACTGGCTGTGAAAACCCAAGATTTGCATGGCAGGCTTGCAGGCTGAAGACCTAAGAATCACAGTTCAGAGGTCAAAGGTGCTCTGCTGGCAGAATTCCTTCTTATTGAAAGGAAGTCAGTCTTTGTTCTAGTAAGGCTTTTACCTGATTGGATGAGGCCTACCCAAATCATGGAGGGTAATCTGCTTTACTCTAAATCCACAGATTTAAATATTAACCTCATCCAAAAAACATCTCTACAGAAACATCCACAATATTTGAACAAATATCTGGGCACTGTGATGCAGTGAAGTTGACACAAAATTAACTGTCATGACTCCACCAATGGAAGTAGTATGTTCTTCCTCTAAAAATCACACAGCATTCTACCATTCTCCCCTTTCTAGAATCAAAAGATCTTCAGGGAGAAAGATCTGTACTGAAATCATCTTTGCAACTCCTACAGTATTTAACACAGTGCCCTATATATTGCTGACATTTGAATATTTCTTCAATAAATGTCACAGTGGAAAAAGCTATTAAGTTAGCTATTCCTAAAATTACTGAACATTGTTTAATATCAAGGGAATTTAATTAAATTATACAACAAACCTATTTAGAATAAAACGGGAGAATCACTACAGCAAAAAGAAATCACAACTGGATATCAATAGGATGGGAAAACAGAAAAAAAAACACCAAAATAAAACAGCACACAAAACCCAGCATACTTTAAAAACAGCACATAGGCAAAAGCGTCAAACCAGGGGAAAAAGTGGTAAAAAGGTGCACTTGGTATTTTTTTTTTCTCTTTTTGATATTTATCCATAAGTGCAGTTCATGTTGCACACCCAGTATCATACACTAACTCGCTGAAACCATCTGAAATAATGCTTATTTGGAATAAGCTGTTATATATGGGTTTAATACAAGATTTAATTAACTTAAAATACTACAAGAGCACCATTTATAAAGCTCTCTCTTCTACAATACAGTACCCTTACACAGGCCCTGACGGCAGGATGATAGTAAACCAGCTCTGGATTGTTTACTTGGAAGGGGGGCTTTAAAAAATGAGATTCTAGGGGCAGCCGATGGCTCAGTTGGTTAGAGTGCGAGCTCTTAACAACAAGGTTGCCGGATTAATTCCCACATGGGATAGTGGGCTGTGCCCCCCGCAAGTAAAGATTGAAAATGGCAACTGGACTTGCAGTTGAGCTGCGCCCTCCACAAATAGACTGAAAGACGACAACTTGACTTGGAGCTGATAGGCCCTGGAGAAACACACTATTCCCCACCCCGAAAATTAAAAAAAGTTAAAAAAGAAAAAAGAGATTCTACAGGCCTGCTCTTTGAATCATATCACAACCGGCCTCCTCAAACCTCCACTTGCTGCACACCTGCACTCTCTTCTTTGGCCCCTTCTTCACCCTTACCGACACTACTGTCTTTCTGTGAGGGATTGTTACTGCGAGTGAAGACATCTGTCCCCAGCCTCTATCATCTCTTCCTGTACCACTCAAGACTTGTCACTTCTATTAGAGACACTACAAGTGACCCCCTCTGCAATATTCTCAATCTCCTCAGCACATAGCACATGTCAATCACTGGTGACCAGAAGAAAAAATAACCACCTCCACCTCCAGAATTTACAACCCAGATGACTTTGCTCTCAGCTTTCCAAACATATTCCTAAAACCAACTCCTTACCAACTTAAAACTAACTCATTACCATTTAACTTTAAAGGTTGAAGTAACCTCCTGCTTGACTGAAAAGACAAATCCATCTTGTCCTTTTCATGAATACATTTCACCATCTTCACTCGTGTTCATCACTCTTCCTTGCAGTCTTTGCAGGGTGGGGGGAGAGAAAAGACACTTATATTTCTTTTAACCCAGTCATCTCCCAAAACTATAGGTTTGAGACCTTGCTCGGTTAATTAGCTCATATCACTTGCAACTTCACTTGCTTCCTCCGTGCAGGATTCTTCCCTTTGGATTACTAATACATGCAGATTTACTCACACATATCTTTCCTCAACCACGAAAATTTCAGACTGAGTGTAAAGGAATCATTACTCGTGAGAATAAGAATTTAGGAGCGTGGCATGAAGAGAGAATTGTAGAACCAAATAAGCAACTTGAAAATTTAGATGGTGATGCAATAACAACAAAACAACAGTAATAATACAAAACACGTTTACAAGGACCTCTTTGAAACTAGGTAAGATCTTGAAACATTTCTATCAAGTACAAGATGGCAAAAAATTGAGCTACACTCATTATTACTAATCTGAGAGACTACAACATCCTTAATACAGTCTTCGTTTACCACACTGTCTTTTCCTATTAAATATTAAGTTGTTCAACTACTCATATACATTTTCTAAGGAAAATTTTCAGAAATAATAACCCTTTATGTGATCAACAAATAGTTAATTTCCTATATACAAGGGACACAAGGGAGGAAAAGATGCTGATGTCTAGTAGTGAAACACAAGAAAAGCTTGATAAGCACAAGAAAATAGAAGATAAAGTTGAGAACACAGAAGGTGCACCTAACATTTCCTGGCTAGGAGACACGGAACGCATTGCAGGGGTGATAATGCTCAAGCAGAATCCAAAAGGATAAACCCGATTCCCTCCTGATCCATTACCAATTTTGGTTGATAGAAACCACTACATGGACCATCACTCAATTCCTCCCTGGTCCTTCTCCAGCCAATTTTTAAAAGTCCAACTCATTCTCCTAATTTATCATGCGTATTTCTTTCTCCCTATTTTAACTAGTTTAGGCCTACATTTTCTCTTTCCCAAACTCTTAAAGGATTCCACCTGACCTCACTTCTCCGCCTCCCCCAGTCAATTTTTTGTACAATTCTGTCAGCATAAACTTCCTAAAGCTGGACTCTGCTATGTCACTTTATTGGCTAAACACTTTCAAGGGCTCCCAACAATCCACCAAAAAAACAGACTTGTTAGCCTGTCATTCAAATGACAAACTGAATAAATTAAGATAAATTTAGCAGTGGAAGCTAAATAAAAGGGAGGGGTGTGGCCCTGAGTCTGTTATGACATATTTTCACTGGCACTTGAGCTTTCCAGAGCTGTTAGTTCTTTTTTTTCCTTTGTGACTTCTCAATCTGTTTCTTCACTCATTTCTTCAGTAACAACCATGTAAGGAGTAGGGGAAGAGCATTTCAATTTAAGGGAAACTTCTGAAAAGGCCCCAGATCTGAAAGACCTTGATTGACCTGAAGACCTAAGTGACAGCTAGTGTGGTCCCCCCTTAAATGACCTGCAAGGTGTTGTGGGTCAGGATAACTCCTTGTGGCCTGGGACCAGACACTTCTTCCTAGATATCCCCCTACTATAGCTAATTGTGACTTATCTGTCAGGCCCTAGTTTAGATGCTGTGTCGTCAAGAACCTTGTCTCTATTTGCTCTTTTGTTTCCTAGCACTTGGCCAAGTGTCTAGCATGTAGTCATAGGAGGCACGCAGTAATGATCCTGAATTAATAACTTACTAAATAATAAGTGCCAGGCAATATAAGCTTCCCCTATTTGCCCCATGCTGTCTTTAGCGTGGTAGGACCTCTGCTCTCAATTGTGTGTAGCTTTCTCCAGAACCCCTATCTTACCTTCTAGAGAGTTCCAGGGTTGGAGAGGAGTAGCTTATCCAGTTGTGTGAAATGCAAAAGGGGATTGGAAATCTGACCACTGTTGAAACAAATCTTGAGTTAATCTTCCAGTTTTTAGTTCTATATTCACCTCTAATTACGTCGTAGTCTTCTAGTTTCCGTTACACCTGGTGATGCCAATTCCTGAACCTTTTAGGAGTTGGGGTACAAATCAAGTTACTTATTGACTTTACCCCACTGCCCACTTAGGTTGCAGGTGTCTCAATTCTGCTAAGAAGTCATTTAAAAGCATCCATTTGCCTTTCAACCTCCAAAATTCTGTTGCTGTTGTCTCCTTTCAAAACCAACTTAGTTCTTTATGGGTTTATGCCTTTTAAAAAGAAGTCCCTCTCATGTAGTTTTAGTAGAATATACTAACACGAAGGAAAAATTTAAAAAGCATGCCAATTTGCAGTCTAAATTTAATCTTGACTCTAAGCTGCTTTCAACTGGGCATTCTTCCTTGTGGTTAGTTTTATACTTTAATCTCCCAAACTATAAAACCAAGAGACAGATATGAAAACAAAAATGGGAAAAAGAGATAAGTACATCCGATAAGAATTAAAAAACAAAACAAACTCAGGGATGGGAAGGGAGGAGCAGAAACAAAACAGAAACTAACATGAGAGAGAGTAAATTTATTAGGTTAAAGAGATTTGAGTCTTCAGATTTACAAGGTCCACAGAAAACCATTAGGAAAAAAAGACACCAGTGTGGTAACTTCTGAATCCCAAAAATAAAACTTCCAGAGAGAAAAATGACGGAGAATCGGATTGGCATCAGTGACAGCAGAATGTTAGAAGACAACAAACCAGTAACTTCAATGTTCTATAGAAAAAGAATTCTGAATTGGGAATAATATAGCTGACACATCAATCAAGTAACCAAGAAAAACACAGGTTCACTAAGAAAATTTGCCACCTACACAGATGCACTCAAGCAATGTTCGGGGGGGGGCGGGGGGGGGCGGGAGGGAGAATGGGAATCAAGTAAGAGGCCAACACTGCCAACAAGAAAGAGGAATCCCTGGGTGACCTGAATAGACTGGTGAGAGGTAATGGACCAGAGTAGAGCAGCAGAGGTGGTAAGGTCTAATTGTGGCTATAGTTTGAAAGTAGAGCTGACAGGAAAAGAAACACATGAGGTATGAGACGAACAGAGGAATTAAGGATGACTCAAAGGATTTTGGTCTCACCAACCAAAAGAGCAAGTTGTCATTCAATTAGACGGACGAAGCTGATGGAGAAACATGTTTGGAACATGCTGAATAGAAGGTGCCTAGTAGACAGCCCTCCAGGTGGAGACGCTAAAGAGGCAGCTGGATATACAGCAGGTCCTGGAATAACACTGTTTTATTATAGCACTGAAGAGATGCCATAGGAATTTATCTCTTGTTTATATCAATTAGCCTATGGTAAAACCGGTTTCATTATAAGTTGTTTCACTTAAAGTCGCAGAACCTATAGCCAACGTAAAGTGAGGACTTACTGTAGGAGTCAGGAGTCCGAAGAGGTCCAGGTTGGAGATGAGAGTCAGTAACATACAGATAGTATTGGAAGCCATAACTACATTTAATCATCAAGAGAAGAGTGCAGATGATAAAAATAAATATTTTTTAAAAGATAGAGAGAGGGAGAGAGAGAGAAAACTAAGCCCTGGAGCTGATCCAATATTTGGAGGTTTAAGAGTTGAAGAATCAACAAAGGAGACTGAGATGCCACCAGTGAGGTCTGAGAGAAAATCAGGACAACGTCAAGTGAAGAAAGGGTTCCATGAAGACCAATTGTGCCGTATTCTGCTGACCAGTCAAGTAGACTGAGGATGAGAATGAACCACTGGATTTAGCAACACAGAAGTCTTTGGTAACCTTAATAAGAAGTTTTTTATCTGTGGAAATAAAAACCTAAATAAAGTGCGTTAGAAAAATAATACAAACAAACAAGTGGTAAACAAAACCCCTTCAAGGAGTCTTGGTATAAAGGGAAGGATGGAAACGGGGCAGTAGGTAGAAAAGAGGAAATGTAGTTAAGAGTAGTAGTGTTCTGTTCTTGTTGCTGCTGTTTTTTAACATGGGTGAAATAACAGCCTATCCACGTAGACAGGAAAGGTCTGGTAGAGAAGGAAAAACTGAACACATAGGAGAGTAGAGAACTGCTGCAACAATGTCCTTGAATCATCAAGAGGAGGTAAAATCTAGTGTACAAGTGGAAGGGTGGCCTTAGAAGAAAAAAGTTTATCTATATTGAGAGAAAAGGTAGAGGTTTGGAGCACAGATGCAGGTAACTGGGTACACGTGGAATGAGTTGATCAAAATTCTGTTTGCTAGTCTTTTCTCAATTACATAGAAAGCAAGGTTCACAGGCTAAGTGAAGATGGGGAGGTCTGAGGAAAACAGAAGGAATGGACCGTCACGCAGAAAAGTGGAATGAACGGACTATGAAAATATGACTACTAGGGTTAATGAATATACATTTTTAGAGTGAAACTGGTCAGCATGTCTAGGTTTCTCAAGCTGTGTAAGAAAACAGGAGAAGAGAAGGGAGGTTGAGAGTATAGGCTTGGTTCTGAATTTAAGCAGGATAAAGAGGGAAGTTATGAGGGGAGTGTGGGACAATGAAAAGTACTCTTCCTATTTCCTTCTTTCTACTATGATTTTCTTCAGGCTTTATGTGATTTTTTCTACTTCTGCTTCACCAAGTCTGGCTTATCTTAACTCTATTGGAAGATGCAGTTAGTTTCTGGAACTTGTCTTCAGACTCCCAGAATTACCAAGTATTTCTGTGGACTACACATCAATAAGAAACTGTTTCTAAGGCTCCAAGTTTTGGCAACCACATTAAAAAAGGCAACCAAAAGAAATTACAGCTTCAAGTTTCACTAATCTTTGACATTCTAGGTAGTGATTTTGTGAATTGCTAGATTTGGGTCCTCAACTCATGTGAGAATACAAGAAATCAATAAAGCACTTTATAGGTATTTCATCCATCATACAAAGTTCTCCCACTCTCTCACTGGAATTTATGACTATGTGGCTAGTTAACAATCAAGTGGGTAAGCTATGCCAATGGGCAAGACTTAGCAGATGATTAAGGAAATACTCCATTACCAATTTACCTGTTTTTATATTCCTCCACCAATCCCTTGATTCTTAAGGACAAATCATTTTAAAAGCCGCTGGCTAATATAACCATTCTTCTTCACAAAGTCTCTTTTCTTAATGCAGTGGCAACCAGGTTTTCATTTGAGTAGTGTATTATCCAGGTATAGCTAACTAAATATGGTAGAAATTTCATTCATTTCAGCCCATTTTATTTAAATAGTGTTAAAAATCTTTATATATAATACTTACATAAAATGTGTATTTCCTCTTATTTTGAAATTCCCACAATTAGAAACTTTCAGTAACTACATATATCCTTTCATCTATTCAAATGTTACCAAGGACCTGCTATGTGCCAGACACTGTTCTAGGCACTGAGGATAGAACAATGAATGAGACGAAAATCCTGCCTTCATGGAGCATCCACGTGGAGAATCTCTTGGTATCCAGGATCTAGGTGCTTGGGCATCATATTCACATATATAGCTAGAAATATTCCACAAGCTATTCATGCATGTCACAACTTTGCAATTCTCTCAAATATCCTGAACTGATTCTTCCTTTAAACTTTGAATGAAAATTATAATTGAGCTTGAGCCACAAGTTAAAACTGTCCCCCCAACAATGTCAATTTTGTCATAAGATTTTATTCTCTTGTATCCCCATTCTCCAAAACCTCTTACTGTTTTGGGCAGGCAACATATCTTAGGTATTTTAAAGAGAAATACAATTGTGAACATGGAAAAGCATTATTTGGAGATATCCCCAGGAGATTTCTACAAGATTAATAGACTAAATTGTTAAACAATTTCCATTTACTTATTCACTAAACAAATATTTGTTCATCCCAGGAGTTGACTCTAGGGTGGGAGAGAAGGTCTACAGACAATAAACACATGCAAATACGTAAAGATTACTATTAAGTATAGGTCATGAGTGCTAGGAAAAGACAGACAAACTGCAATTCAGATTATCTATTAACATACTTAACAGACTAACATCAAAATCTAATAGGTTGGTGCAGAAGTAATTGCAGGTTTTGCAATTATTTTTAACCTTTTAAACCACAATTACTTTTGCACCAATCTAATAGGTCGCCTTTAAGACTTCTTGACATTCATTTAAAAGATTCTGAGTTTCAAAGTCCATCAAAATTACCTCACTTTCACTTTTACAGAATCAAGCGCTAATCTGTGAAATTTCTAGCAGAAATAAAGGACATCACCCATTTACCAATACCTTTGGGATTGGGCTTTTGATTATATTAATATAAAGTGTGACCATACAAATTTATTACCCAAATTTAAACACTTTCAAAAGAGAAAAGAACTTATTTTAATAATTATGCCAGAACCACAGGTACAAACAGATTTTCCACCAGGGCAAACCAGGCCATATGGTCACCCTAATTATATACCACATCAAATGTAACTAATCCAAAATTTCAAGTGTTTTATTGTTTCAGATGGATTTAAATTATAAGTAATATCCAAGTAAAAGATCTAAATTATAATTTGTACCATAGAAACCAAGTGAATCCCTTACTAAATTTAAAGATTTAAATACCTCACACCACACACAAAATCAATTTCAGGTGCATTAGACCTAAGTGTGAAAAGTCAAAACAAAAAAGTTTTGAAAAGATAATCACAGCATCTCCATGACCTTGGGGTAAGGAAAAATTCTTAAAAGAAAAAAACACAACAACACTAGCCATAAAGAAAAAGTGATAAACATATCTACGTTAAAATGAAAAAATTCTGTTCACTAGAAGAAACCGCTAAATGAGAAAAGGTAATTGCAACATCCAGCAAAGGATTCATATTCAGAAGACCAACTCTAGGACACGCATTTCAATAGAAAAATGGGTGAAAAATTTCAAAGGCACTTCAAGAAAGATGAAATCAAAATAAGCAAGATACGAAAAAGTATTCACCTCATTAGTAATCAGGGAGATTAAAACCAGGTAGCACTACATATCCACCAGATTGACTAGAATTAAACTATCTGATACTAAGTATTGTTGGTAAGAATGTGGAACAATTAGAACTCTTACATACTAATAACTGAAACAAAAACTAGGTAAACAACTATTTTGGAAAACTGCTTGGCATTACCTAATAAAGATAAAGACATACATTCCTCATGACCCTGCAATTCAAAGTATATACCCTCAAGAAAATTACAGAAATGTGTATCTGTGCACTTAAATACAAATTTCATAAAGGTATTGTTCATAATAGCCAAAAAGTGTAAACACCAACTGTAGACTATCCAAACAACTGCTGAATAGATAAACTTGTTATATTATAATGGAATACTATGCCACAATAAAAGCCAAAATGAAATATATACAAGATGATTCCACTTACATAAAGTTCAAAAATGGACAAAATTAAACTCTATTATTTAGGGATGTAAACTTAAGTGATAAAACTATAAATGTCAGAATAAACGTTTATATCTAGCTTAAGAGGGTAATAGTCATGATGAGAAGATGCAGGGGGTGGGAGGCTTCTGAGATGCTGGCGAAGTCTGTGGTATTTACAAGGATCTCTGCATTTCATTTTTATCTATGTATCTTTTCAACATGTGTGGTTATATTTCACAATAAAAAAAGGAAAATACTATCCCCAGAAGGGATTAAAAAAAGTAATCTCCTAAAGAAAATTCTAACAATGTCACTCAAAGAGATTAACTCAATCTCGTTTAAAAAGAATAACTGAGATCTCTAAGTCCAATTACATACTGTATTCTAAATTCCATGATTAAATTTTTGGCTTTAATGTTAGACTGCCATTCTTCACCCAAATTTTGAAAAAATGTGGAATTTCAGATATCAAATTACTCATCAAGTTTTGTAAATTCTAAAATTTTTAATATCAAACACCCCACTTTTAATTTTGAAATTTAAGTAGGTGCCCAGTGTTGACCGGACTGTTATATAGCAGTTTTAGATTAAATACTTCTAAGTAGAATAATATACCAAAATTTGGTAACTCGTTTTTGCAAAACAATTAAATTCCCAAACCTGTCACACATTAACTCATACTGCTTAAGAAAAAGCATATATTATGTATGTGGGATTAAATATCAAGGCCATATAAATCCAGTGATTAAAAAAATATTTTCATTGCTGTACTTATATATTTATCAAGTTATGACGTAAGGAACAAATTATGTTTGACATGAATTTAAATATTACAGACTAATAAAATTAACTATAAAAGCAGTTGAAAGTAAAATTTTTAAAAACTGTGGGTCATTAATAAACTATAGACGTTTTTAGGTTCTCGCATAGAAAAGTATACTTATAGATTTTTAAGAGATTTACGTTAATACATTAGCAATCTTTTAAAAAGTATGGATTTTTTTCTTTGTGAGGAGTAAAGGTAGTACAGTCAACTCACTGCTAAGTCACTAGCTAACAAGACACCTTAAAATTCAGATTAGGTAAAATTGGTTTTTAAAGTTATTAAACCACTTTAATGAGAAATACTGTTTTCAACTTGTATGTGGCTCACTCTAAAGTATGTGGAACTTTAGAGAGCCTTTTTCATAATGTCATAAAATCATAAAAACTAAAACACTATACAGCTAAATATCCATCTGGGGGGAAAAAAAAGGAAGCTAAGACAAAGTAAAAGACTCCCTAACCAGGAATAAAATTTGTCCCAACACAAGTGCTATTAAAAAGGATCCATCCGAGTATCCAAAAAAAAATAAAAAATCATTAAATAGATGCTTGATGATGTAAAATGACTCTCTTACCAATTAAAGATTATTATTATTTACATATTTAGAAGATTTCTTCTTATCCCTGGACCTCTGTCCCGACCATGCGATTTATTCTATAAGTCTATCAGATGTGCTGGGGAAATTACCTTAGTTATCTTGCCTCCCTCTCATAAGTATTCCAAACTTGTGAGATTTCTTTTAGGATCAGGAGCTAGAGTTTATTTTCTTCCCGGTTTCCTGGTGGAAAGAAAGCCCAGCACGTGTGGAACGGACGCAAAATCCACAGACTGTGGCGATGCTAAACACTATGGGTAGAACACCTTCCTCCTCCACACCCAGAACTCCTTGTTCCAGCGAGCCTTCATAGGGGTCCCTCAGGGTCCAGAGACGACTGACATCTGCCTTTGGAACAAGGGTCCTGGCTCAAGCTTGAACCCTCCTCCCCGCCGGGTTTCCAGAACCAGGGTCGACGTGAGTACATCAAGCATTTTTAGAAAGATGGTTGCACAACAGGCTTTGAGAAAGATTCCGGTTTAACAGGTAAATACCACATACACGACAAGAGGGATACGATCTGCTCGGGACCGTCTGCGTCGCAGAGCAAACCCAAAGTTTTGGCACGTTACTTACAGTTCACCTGAGGAATAGCACCACAAACTGAAATTGAGAATGTGAGAAAATGGTACTGTAGACTCAACAGACCAGCACTAAACTCAAGGGAGGCGGAAAAATTCTTTGACTACTCAGGCTTTGTTTTGTGGTGAGACGACAGAATCACCGAATTTCGGAGTTGGAAGACACGAATCGCTGTGTTCTCCTGCCCGTTCTGGGACCTCAGGGCCGCCCCACCCGCCCCGCTCTCGGTCCTGTAGTTCCCGGATGGAAGGCGCGGACCTCGGCGGTGGAAGCAGGGAGCCCTGGGGGGGAGGCTGCGGCCCAGCCGCGACGCCGGGGCCCGGAGGGAGAGAAGGGAGAGGCCTCCCGGAAGACGGCGGAGGGGGCAGGGAGGGAGCGAAGGGGCCGCGACCCGAGACCCGGGTGCAGTCCCGAGCGGGTGCCCGGCCGGGAGCCCCACCCTGGAGTACCTTTGGCGAGGGCTACGGTAGAGTTCTCGGTGTCGATGGTGTAGAGGATGCCCTCGTAGCGGATCTCCGCCTTGGAGATAAGGCTGATCTTGCTGCCGATGTAAGGGGTGCCCCCGCTCATGGCGCCCACCGCCGCCGCCGTTCCCGGCCGCTTGCAGACAGGCAGATCCCACGCCGCGGTTGCCGCTCTGCACGCCCGCTCGCTCCGTCGGTGCCTACAGCAGCCGCCTCAGACCCAACATGGCGGCGGCGCCGGCTCCGCTACCCTCCCCCAGCCTCCCGCCCTCAAGCCGCGGCGCGGCGGCGGCGGCGGCGGCAGCGGCGGCGGCGCGAGGCATGCTGGGCCAGCGAGGCCGCGTTCTCGCGAGACTCGGCCGGCTGCGGGCGGCTCAGCACTTCTCGGAGTCGGTTGTCCGGGTGGTGCCCCTTGGCCTGGTCTACCGCGACCCTGCTTGGGCCGGCTGAGAGGAGTTTAGGGGAGAGGCAGAGGCCTTCTGGCGCTAGGACACTGGGCGTGCGGGGCGCCCCCCTGACTTCAGCTGTGGCTTCCACCATTTCCAGGGCCATCGTATCTTGTCCTGAGTCCCGTGTCTTTGCAAACGCTGATCCCTTTGCCTGGAAAGTTGCCCACCCAAACTCCTGACCACCCAAGCTCCTTTAAGACCCGGTCCTTTCCGCGTTGAGGCAACTGTGTGCCTTATGGAGCTCTCATGGCCCCATTACAGCATCTACCGCCAACTCCCTGCCCCCACCCTTCGCAGTTCCTGGAGCTGGGACTCTGTACGACACTTTCAAATGGTCCCGTTCAGGCTCATAGCTTTCAGTGCCTCTGTACACACACCAATCCTGACTATTTGCAGCTTTGATCACTTTTGTGAACTCTGGATTCGTATGAACAATAGTCTCCTCAACCTTCTCTAGTTGGATGTATAATTCTCAATTTTGTGTGTCCAAAGCCCTAATCCCGATTTCCTCTCTAAACCTAACCTTTCTCCAATGTTCTCCATTAAGGTGTGAAAATGAATAAAGGAAAACCTCATTCAAAGTGGGGTAGGGAAGCCCTGAAGAGATAATTGTCAGGAGGTGCTATCCATCACAGATTACTTTACAAATTTGGGCACGAAGAAGCTTTCTTTGCTACCCTAGCAGGAGGAAGGAAGGTTTTCTCCTTATCCAGCAAGGGTTCAGCCAATGAGAAGCCACCGCCACCCTACACTTTCGCTGTCCTCCAATGGACTTTTGCGTATAACCGCTCCTCCCAACTTCCTCTTTTTTCTCTATAAAATAATGTATCCTTACTTGTTCTCCAGACTTGCCTGTGTCACCATAGTTTGCATGTCCCAAATTTCAATTCCCAAATTTCAATTCCTCTGCTACTCCTGAATGAACTCATTTTTGCTGATGATTTTATTTTTAAGGTTGACAGAAGTAACTAGTATCATTTACTCAACTGCTCCTTTTTGGAGTTTTCCTTGACTTCTGTCTCACCCCTACATCTGTTCTGACGGCAAATCCTGTCCCACCTGACCACTTGAATCGGACCACTCCTCACAATCTCCACTCCTACTTCTCTATAACGCGCTATCAATATCCTGGCCAGGATTATTGCAATGGTCTCCTAAAAGATCCCTCCATATCTGCCCTTGCCCCCAACAGCTATTCTCAACACAGCAGCCAAAGGAATCTTGTTAAAATCTAAGTCAGATCATGTCCCACCTCTACTCAATACTCCTCTCTCCAATGGTCCCTTGTCACTCAGAGTGAAAGCCAGACTTCCTTCCTTTGTCTTATAAAGACATACATGATTTAGCCCCTGGTTACCCCACTTCTCCATTCTGTTCCAGCCAGACCCTTTTCATCCAAAGCTTTCACAATTCATTCAGATCTCTGTTCAAATGTCACTTCAAGAGATGACCTTCGTTGCTATCCTAAACACCGGCATCACTCTACATCCCCTTACTCTGCTTGCTTTTTCTTCAAAGGCTTTATCTCTCCCCAATATGTCCATTTAATTATTTGTGTGACTGTCTCCTTTACTATAATGTAAATGTTTTGAGGCAGGGACATCGTTTTGGTCACTGCTATATGGTCAGGAACGACTACAGTGCCTGGCACAGGGCAGCTGCTCAGTAAATGGCTGCATGCATGAACAGTTAGATGAAGGCACAGCACAGGCAGGATGTCTGGTCAGCTGAGAGAAAAAATGGTGAGAAGGCTGGCAACATGGAGAAGAGGAAGCAGGAAAGAAGGGGAAGCACTTAACGCTGTGTTGGGACTGGTACACAATGGCTTCAAAGGAAGGCTATGAAATACTTAAGCACAAAGTTGCTGCCTAGGTTGTTGAACTCTTATTTCTGTTCTTTCTTCCCTCTTGCACGCCTGGAACCTAGCTTACCTTCTCATGTTTGCTGAGTGAGCTCATCTTTTTCCATTTGTAAACTGACAGCTCCTAAATTTACATCTTCATTCCAGATCTCCTGACTTCCAGGGTCACACTAACTACATACTTGCTAAACGCAATTGCTTCGGTGTCCCACTGACACTTTCAACTCAACATGTTCAAAATTATCCACATCAACTCCCCTCCTTCCCAACAATACACCTGTTCCTTGTCCATGCTCCCCATCCCCATAACTGGCCTCAGAACTCATCCAGGTATCCAATCCTGAAACCAAGAGTCCTTATCTACCTACACCCAATCAACCACCAATCTTGTTGATTCTACTTTATGTTTTGTAATTCATGGTTTCCTGCACCCTAGGGCACCAAAAACTATGCATAAATACAGCTGATCTGTGTGGTAGCCCTTCATGTATTATGCATGTGACTCTTCAATTTATATGCTAGGTAAACACGGTGAGAACTGTGACATATTTCACTACCATACCTTCCTAAAACCCAAGTCCCATGTTGCTTCCTTGCTTCAGAGTCATTAAAACTTCCATAGCCTACAGAAAACTACTCCCTCTCATTGAATGTTTTCAGCAATAAATGCTCTAGAATTTCTACATTGGAGGGGTTAAGGAGAGGCAATCTGGTTGGATGGGGAGACAGGGAAGTTTGGTGGCTTGTCCAAAGCTGTATTTCTAGCCAGTACACTGTTTTTTTGCTTACATTTGTCTTTGCTTGGTGAGGCTGGGGAGTGGTGGATGGAGACCATGGAGAAAACAAGGTTCCTGCCCTTCACCATCCTTTGCTGTGGATGCTGTTGTTCGTCGTAACTGCCAACATACTCTCTGCACACCTTAGGCTCTGGCCACACTGAATTATTTGCTTCCCAGAACATATGTCTCACTCTTCCTCCTCTGCTCATTCCTTCATGTCCAGTTTGATATAAAACACTCAATCCACTCTCCACTTGACAGGCAATATTCAAAGTCACCCCCACACTATAGATAAAAATTAGCCCAGAATAGATCAAAGACCTAAATGTATGAGCTAAAACTATAAAACTCTTAGAACAAAACATTGGGGTAAATCTTTGTGACCTGGATTAGGCAGTGGTTTCTGGGGTAAGGCACCAAAATCTTAAGCAACCAAAGGAAAAATACATAAGTTGGACTTAACAAAAATTGAAAACTTTTGTGATTCAAAGGACGCTATCAAGAAAGTGAAAAGACAACCCACAGACGGGGAGAAAAATCTGATGATTTGCAAATCTAATAAGGGATTTGTGTCCAGAATATATAAAGAATTCTTACAATCAACAATAAAAACACAAATCAAGTTGCCCAATTTAAAAATGAGTAAAAGATTCGTATAGACATTTCTCCAAAGAAGATATATAAATGGCAAAATAAGCATAGAAAAAGATGCTTAACACCATTAGTCATTAGGGAAATGCAAACCAAAACCACAACGAGATACCACTTCATACCTACTAGGATAGCTGTAAGTAAAAAGACAGAAAATAACAAGTGTTAGTGAGGATGTGGAGAAATCGAAACCCTCACATATTGTTGATGGGAGTAACAAATAATGCATCCACTCTGAAAAAGAAATGGAGAGTTCCTCCATAGCACCATAGAGTTACCATATGATGCAACTGTTCCATTCCTAAGTATATTCCCAAGATAACTGAACACACATGTTCCCGCAAAAAGTTGTACATAGATGTTTATAGAACATTATTTATAATAGCCAAACTGGAATCAACCCAAATATCCATCAACTGATGAATGGATAAACAAAATATGGTATATTCATACAATGGGATGCCATTTGGCCATAAAAAGAAATGAAGTAGTGATACATGCTACAATATGGATGAACCTTAAAAATGTTATATTAAGTTAAAGAAATCAGCTACAAAGACCACATATTGTATAATTCCACTGATAGGAAATGTTCAGAATAGGAAAATCCATAGAGACATAAAATAGATTAGTAGATTAGTGGTTGCCAGGGGCTGAGGGGTAGGGATGGGAAGTAGGAATAGGGAGTGAATGCTAATGGGCACAGGGTTTTTTGGGGAGGTGATGAAAATGTCTTGAATTAGATAGTGGTGATGGTTTCACTACATTATGAATATGATAAACCCCACTAAATTATACACTTTGAAAGAATGAATTTTATGGTATGCAAATTGTATCTCAATGAAAATAGTCAAAGTCTCTTGATATTATGACCCTATTATTAAACCAAGGTTGTGTAGCAATATGGGCACATGCTTATATTTAAATTAAAAAGCTGAATACAAAATTGTATGGGTATAAAAGACTTTTAAGAGAAAAACATAGGCAGCATATGAAAATGAATCAGAAAAATAATAACTTTCAAATGCTATTGTATTGAAGTATCAGGTATAAGATTTTATGGTAATTTTTTCTCTATATATTAGACAGGAGATATGTTCTGACTACCTATTGCTGTGTATGGTGGATGTGACTTTGATTACCCCTCTAGTACTAGAACTAAACTGCTGCTGTCCCGTTCTTCATACTCAGTTGTTGAATCCATGTGGAAACTCAAGGGGGCGATGGCTGACACGTCAGAATTAAGGGCTGTGACTCACTTCGAAGACCGACCCTAAAGGAGGCCTAAATGTATTGGGCTCCACTGGTTCATCTCACTTAGAGAGAAAAAAAGTTTATGGAAGCTTTTTTTAGATTTTGACCAATTCTAGGTTTTGTTATTAATAATTGAACATCAACCATCAACATCTTTCTTTCCTTCTTTCTTTATCAAGATTTCTATTAATAATATAGCTAACATACAATATTATATTAGTTTCAGGGGTACACCATAGTTATTCAACATTTATATACTTAAAGAAGTGATCACCATAAGTCCAGCAACCATCTGACACCATACTATTTTATCACAATGTTATTGACTATATTCCCTATGCTGTACATGACATCCCCATGACTTATTTGTTTTATACCTGGAAATTTGGACCTCTTATGCCTTTCACTTTTTCCCTCCTCTTTAAAGTTTTCAATTACACTTGACATTCAATATTATTTTAATTAATTTCAGGTGTGCAGCGTAGTGGTTAGGCACTTATATAATTGAAGAAATGATCCCCCTGACTAGTCAAGTACCCACCTGGCATATACATAGTTATTGCCTATCATGACTGTATTCCCTATGCTTTATTTTACATCTCCACAATTATTTTGTAACTACCAGCATATACTTCTTAATCCCTTCACCTTTTTCGCCCTGCTTCCCAACCCCCTCTCATCAATCACCCCAACAAATCTAGTACCCATCTGACACCATACCTAGTTATTACCATATTCTTGACTATATTCCTTATGCTACACCCTACATCTCCATAACTACTTTGTAACGACTAATTTGTACTTCTTAATCCCTTCCTCTTTTTTACCCACACCCCCAACCCCCTTCCTATCTGGCAACCATCAAAATGTTTTCTGTATCTATGAGTTTGTTTCTGGTTTGTTTACTTTGTTCTTTAGATTCCACATAAAAGCGAAATCACATTGCATTTATCTTTCTCCATCTGACACTCCACTTAGCACAATACCCTCCAGGTCCATCCATGTTGCTGCAGATGGCAAGATGCCATTCCCTTCCATGGCCTAGCAATATATGAGGTCTCTATATACCATGTTTCCCTGAAAATAGACCTAGCTGGACCATAAGCTCTAATGTGTCCTTTGGAGCAAAATTAATATAAGAACTGGTCTTATATTATATTATGTTAGATAAGACCCAATCTTATATTGTAGTAAAAGAAGACCAGGTCTTATATTAATTTTTGCTCCAAAAGACTCATTAGAGTTGATGGTCCGGCTAGGTCTTATTTTCGGGAAAATGGTATGAGGTCTGACAATTAAGTTCATGAACTCATCCTAGAAAAAGTGCTACATACCTCATTGCTGAATATCACTACGGTCACCTTCAAAGTACTCCCTTTGGGAAGCTATGCACCAACGCCAGCGCCTAGTCCACCTTTCAAAGCAATTTTGGAGCTCTTTTTCTGGAGTGGCCATCAAAGCTGTTGTTGTATTTACCCTTGATATCCTGAATGTCATCAAAATGTCTTCCTTTCAATATTTCCTTGATCTTTGGGTAAAGAAAGAAGTCATTGGGGGCCAGATCAGGTGAGTAGGGAAGGTCTTCCAATACAGTTATTTGTTTACTGGCTAAAAACTCCCTCACAGACAGTGCCGTGTGAACTGGCGCATTGTCGAGATGCAAGAGCCGTGAGCTGTTGGTGAAAAGTCCAGGTCATCTAACTTTTTCATGCAGCCTTTTCAGCACTTCCAAATAGTAAACGTGGTTAACTGTTTGTCTAGTTGGTACAAATTCATAATGAATAATCCCTCTGATATCAAAAAAAGTTAGCAACATCATTGCAACAAGTTCACGAACTTAATTGTCACACCTAGTATTACCACCTACTCTATATTCTGTAGAGGCCAGGCTGCCCCCACATCTTGACAATTGTAAACAATGCTGCAATCAACATATAGATGCAGAGGTCTCCTTGAAGTAGCATTTTGGGTTTCTTCAGATAAATACCCAGGAGTGGAATCACTGGGTCCTTCTTTTTCTCTTGTCTTTTTTAAAATCTGTTTTGTCTGGTATAAGTATTGCTACCCCAGATTTATTTATTTTTTTATTGTTTCCATTTTCATGAACTTTTTCCATCCCTTTACTTTACATATGTGTGTGTATTTCAATCTGAAGTGAGTCTCTTGTAGGCCGCATATGTAAGGGTTTTGTTTTCTAATCCATTTAGCCTTCCTACTACATCTTTTGATTGGAGCATTTAATCCATTTACATTGAAAGTAACTGTTGATAGATATGTAGTTATTGCCATTTGATTATTCATAATTTTGATTCCCCCCCATCTTAAAGGAGTCCCTCTAACATGCCTTGCAATACTGGTTTGATGTAGATGAAGTCCTTTAGCTTTTTGTCTGGGAAGCTCTTTATCTGTCCTTCGATTTTAAATGATAGCCTTGCTGGGGAGAGTACCCTTGGTTATAGGTCCTGGTTTTTCATCACGTTGACTATTTTGTGCAAATCCCTCTGGCCTGCAAAGTTTCTGTTGAGAAATCAGCTGACAATCTTGTGGGAGATCCCTCATAAGTTACTGATTTCCTTTCTCTTGCTGCTATTAGGACTCTCTCTGGGGCAGGGTCCCAGCAGAGTCAGCAGGGTGGAGCTGCGGAGCTCACCAGACCAATCAGCTTCAGATTTGGCTGTAAGCTTAAGGAGGAGGCTCAACAGAGGAAAGATGGCGCCTACCTGCTGGTTGCACTGGAAAAAGGCTCCCTCAGAGGGAAAATGGTGACTGCCCTACAGCCCTCACCACATATCAAGTCTGCTCTCTGTATGTCTCTGACACCCCCCGAGTCACCGTCCCTGCTCTGGAGTCCAGGGTGAGTGCCTGTGAATGAGTGAGACTGTGTATGGACCCTTTCAGAGGATGTGTGGGTTTCTGCAGTTCTCTGTCCCATCCAGATGGTCAGAATCCCCACTGTCTTTCACAGATAGATGTGATCGGGGCTCCTCTTCCTGGCACCAGCACCCTGGCCCGGGGAGATTGGTGTGGGGTTGGATGTCCTGCACTCCTCTGGGGGGAACTTCCACAGCTGAGCTATCCCTCCTGATTCTCAAATGCCACACGGACGTTAGGGGCCAAAGTGTTTCTCATCTCTGCCCCTCCTACCAGTCTCAATGCTGCCTCTTCTTTATATGCTTAGTTAAAAAATAAAACTTCTGTTCAGCTAGACTTCAGATGATTTTCCAGGTTGAATGTTCTAAATTTAGTTGTAATTTTAATGTGTTCATGGAAGGCACAGTGTTTATCTACTCCGCAATCTTGGATCTCCTCCAACCATCAACATCTTGATCTATTGAACAATTTAAATCAAATCTATTTGAACAATATGAGTCCTAGTTCTTCTCTGAAATAAACACTAGGAAAGTTGCTGGATGATTCTGTGCAGTATTTTCTGGTCCCAGAGGTAAAGTAAAGCATTTTGATCTGAGTGAGGCTCTTTAACATATTTAGAAAAGTTATTTTAAAGTTCTTTTCTACTAATTTCAGCACCTGGGTCATATGAGAATGCGCATGTATTTTTTCCTCTTGATTATGGATCCCATTTTTCTGTTTCTTTGCATCTCATAATTTTTATTGTATGTTGTATTTATTGACATTGTATTTAAAAGAACCAAGGTGACTGGAGCCAGTAGTTTTTCTCCAGAGAGGACAAACCTTTTCCTATGCCAGTCAGCTAGAATGCACAGCTGATCACTCAGAGCCAATCAAGAGCTGAGCTGAATGAGGGCTGGAGTGTGGTTTGTTAGTTTCAGTTCACCTGGGCTTCAAATGTCTTAAGGACAAGATCTAATCTGAGCTTCTTAGGGGCCCCTCTTTCTAGTAGGACTTGGATCCAAGCATCAGGAGTTGAAGGAGATCTTTCTCTGTCTTTCAGTCCAGGCCCCACCCTCTTACACTGCCACCCATTGAACCAAAGAGGAGGACTAGCTCTGAGTTTTGGGGTCTTATATATTCTCATCTGTTGCTTTAGCCCATAGAAATGTTTAAAGTATCAGTGGTTTCTCCTTAGCCAAGCAGAACCCTCTGACTGTGGCAGGCACCATCACTTGCCTTGCCCATGCTCAGACTTGGCAAATCTCTTCTTGCTTATGAAGCCTTGTCCTCCTCTAGAATTTAGTTCCTTTAGACTACTTTGTGATATTTGTAAAAATAAATGTATTTTACTTTATCCACTCTTTCCCCTATTATTACAGTGAAGTGGTTGTCTGTTGTGCCCTTTTACAGTTTACTTGGAAGTGGAATTTGGAAGATTTTTTTGGGCCATGTTTATATCCTTTAAGGTTATATCCATTATATCCTTAGAGAGGCCCTTCCAATCAGTTTTGCCTCCAGAGTTGGGATAGACTGGAGTCCTTCAGTTAAATAACATATGACATTGTTGGCTTGCATTTAAGGGTTGTGGTTTTTTTTGAAAATTTGTCCCTTCAAATACCAGAACCGCTCTCAGTGCAACGAGATGCTCATTTATGAGAGACACACTGAAATTGAGACTAATTAATGGTGCTATGGAGGATGTTTCCCATCCCATATTTGCTCTGGGGCGCATGCACATTGTGTGGAATTGTTACTGATTTCTGTCTCACTCTCTCTTTTCAGGATATAATCATTGAATTTACATAGTTAAATGCATGGATAATATAATTTCGTTTTTCTGCCTTTTAATTAACAATAGTCCTCTGAGTTATATGTTTTTATTTCTAATTTTAAAATGATGAAACTGAGGCTGAGAGAAGTCATAATTTAGATCCAGCATCGAGGTAGGAACTCGTGAATTTGAACGAAGTCTGTATGATTCCATAATGTATAGGCTTTGTACCATTTTAGGATAACATGTTTTATTAAGTGTCAGCTCAAGTAGTGTGACGGGCCAGCCGCCACGAGTTGATCAGTACCTGAATGGGGGAGTGGGAATGAATAAAAGACACACACAAATGCTAATGCGGCCGGTCTTCAGTCATGCTGAAGCCCTGAGTTTATTATCTCTAACCAATATATACAGTTTGAGTACGTGCAGTTAAACGAAGAAGATATGCATTATCTCAGTGAAAGTAAATCTTTTACTTTGACATAGAAGATACAAGGTCACTGAAACTCACAAAAGTAAATATCTCAAGAAGACAGAACCTACCAATTGTCCAGAAAGCCCTTAGTCTTCTGTGTCCGGGAACTGGCCGTTTCCACCACATTCCTCAGCAGCCGTTAGGCGCCTCTCAGATAAGGCAGAGGCAATGTTATGGGGGCAGAAACCGAGCCAGTCTGCAAGGTTCAGGGTTGCAAGAAACCATGGCTCCCCACAAAGTAGTTGGCACCGCTTGCCTAGAGCTTTGTGTTGAGACTTTTGAGGTTGTGTCTGAGACAATCAGGACCTTGTGTCATGAGTTAGTAATCAGTATCTTCCATGGGCACAGGGTAGAAAAGTGGTGAAACCAGGCACAAATCTCTGTCTATACCATCTGCCTCCTAAGTATTCGCAGTGAGAATACATATGGCAAAGTTTTTTGTAAATCTAATAACTCTTTATAATTATTACATAATTCTTATCTTTGCTCAAATATTTGTCCAATGACCTTAACAACAGTTGAAATGGGTAAAAAGTATGGATGATTGGAAAGTAAGGAAAAAAATAAAATTTAATCTATAATGAATTTATAAATTTCTAAAGTGAAAATCTCAAGCCCCACCCAAAATGCCTTATTATTGCTCTATGTCCTTAAAATAACCTGGGGTATGTTGTTTACAAAACATAAATGTATGAATGGGCTCCTGCTTAGCTCTCCTATCTCACCTCTTGCCCCTCCCCCATTTTATTCCTCCTCCCCGCCCCCCACCAGCCTTAGTCCTTCATTCCAGAAGCCATAGTTAATTTCTTTCAGATTCTCCCGCTGGACTCTCCATTGTCACTCTCAGTCTAGATAGCACTTCAGCCCTGGAGCCTTCTCACTGCTGTCCTGAGAGCGGCCTCCTGAGATCATTGTTCCTCCCACACACAGTCCTATCCAACCTGTGCTAAGTCTGCCACTGTGCTAATCACATTGTGTTGAAATTGCCTATTTACTTATCCATATTCTACACTGGATTGTAAGTTGTGCTGAGAACAGGGACTGTATGTGCCTTTCTACCATTGCATTGGTAGCACCAACTCAGGGCCTTGTACATAGTAGACATGCAAAACATCTCTGTGAGATGAATTAATAGGTTAATAAATTTTTTTTATTTTGTGAATTTACACAAAGATGTTCCCAGTAGGAGGTGACATTTTTTTAAAAATGGAAGATATGGAAGAAACTATTTCTAGTTTTAAAGATTGTATTTTAAAAGGGCTTAAGATGAGGGGCCGGCCCGGTGGCTCAGGCGGTTAGAGCTCCATGCTCCTAACTCCGAAGGCTGCCGGTTCGATTCCCACATGGGCCAGTGGGCTCTCAACCACAAGGTTGCCAGTTCAATTCCTCGAGTCCCGCAAGGGATGGTGGGCAGCGCCCCCTGCAACTAAAATTGAACACGGCACCTTGAGCTGAGCTGCCGCTGAGCTCCCGGATGGCTCAGTTGGTTGGAGTGCGTCCTCTCAACCACAAGGTTGCCGGTTCGACTCCCGCAAGGGATGGTGGGCTGTGCCCCCTGCAACTAGCAACGGCAACTGGACCTGGAGCTGAGCTGCGCCCTCCACAACTAAGACTGAAAGAACAACAACTTGAAGCTGAACAGAACCCTCCACAACTAAGATTGAAAGGACAATTTGACCATTGTTCCCCAATAAAGTCCTGTTCCCCTTCCCCAATAAAAAAAAAACACAAACAAACAAAAAACTTTAAAAGGGCTTAAGATGAGTTGTGCAGGACATTCATTACTGCACCTATGTTCTATGTTTGGTCTTTAAAGGGAAATGTTTTCCCCAATCCAAGCATTTTTATTCATTTCTTGTTGTGTACTAAGTTAACATGCAAATTTCAATTGCCAGTTGAGTAGTTTTGTGTGATGTTTTCTTGTTACTATATGGAAGACACCCATGGCTTTCTCATACACCCCATCTGGGCCTCCAGTGTGGTCTAATTATCTTGAAAAGCTGAGATGTGTTAGAGCTGAGCTTGATTACTCTAATGGCACACAATGTTTTTTGCAAACCTCCCGATTCCTGAATAATTATCATTATCATATGTATGTGTTTAGCCAAAAGCTTAATTGGAAAATTCCAGAATGAAACAATGCTACACAAGAAAAAACCTTCCAGTCATTTTCTTTGAAAAAAAAAAAAAAAAACAAATCAGAGTACCGCTAATACATGCATAAGGTTAAATCATCAAATCATGCAGAAGGGCTTATGATGCATAGCAATTACTCCCAGCCTACCTTTCCTCATCTGTGGTTCTATGGCATCAACCATTTTTAACTCTTTCAGCAGTTTCTCTTGGTGGTTATCTCTGTCTCTAAACAATGTGCTTACATCACCTGTTCTTGATTCATCCATGTTAGACATTATCTATTAATTTACAGCTACAATAAATAAAGGTTTATCTCAGATGGCAAGTACTTAGAGATATTTTAAGTTATTTACCATTCCCAAGTTGTCTTTATTTCCTCCATGTAGGACTGAAGTCCAGGCTATGCATTATAAAGTGGGCCCGTTATGTCTGGGTGGTGCCTCTTCTGACTACGTACATATAGCCTTGGCAATACTGACAGTCCACAGTATGAAGATGTCTATTTTTTGGTTATGTTTTTGTTGGCTAACCTTAGAGTCTTTCACAAGAGCATATATGAGAACAAGATCATAAATCATCCCGGTGATGGGTCCTCTGTGTTTGCAGTGGACTTGCTGATGGAAGGACTTCACTTAGGGGGATCAGGTGGGAAGCCACTCTCTAGACATTGAATTGGTAAACGTCTAAATGACAGATTGTGGAAGTTTTGGGGTGTTCAATTCTTTTTTAGAGAAGAACCTCTGCAGTTTTTCTGGGGGTCCATGTCAGGCCACCACATGACTGCTAGGTGAGAGTGGTGGGGAGGAGGGTGAGATTCAGCCCCACGTCTTACTTTTACCATTGTTGTAGGCGCTAGTAGGGGTCCAAAGGATAATTTGCTCCTGTTTGGCTGCTGTCCCCGTCCCCACCCCCCCACTAAGCGCATTCCAGTTCTTGGCCTCCTGTGCTTGGATCGATCAGTTACCTCCCTGTTTTTGTGTGTCTAATGAAATATATGTAACATGAAATTTAGTTTTCACCATTTTTGTAAAGTTTTTATTATTATTATTATTTTTATTGGGGAATATTGTGTTTCTCTAGGGCCCATCAGCTCCAAGTTGTTGTCCTTCAATGTAGTTGTGGAGGGTACAGCTCACTGGCTCATGTGGGAATCGAACTGGCAACCCTGTTGTTGTTCAGAGCTCACGCTCTAACCAACTGAGCCATTCGGCTGCCCCAGATTTTACCATTTTTAAATATACAGTTCAGTGGCATTAACGACATTCACATTGTTGTGCAACCTTCACCACCATTCACCTCCAGAACTTTTTCATCTACTCAAACTGAAACCCTGTATCTATTAAACAATAACTCCTCATTCTCCCGTCTCCACAGCTTCTGGAAACCACCATTCTATTTGGTTGGTGCAAAAGTAATTGTGGTTTAAAAGGTTAAAAATAATTGCAAAAACTGCAAGTACTTTTGCACCAACTTAATACTTTCTATCTCTATGAATTGGATTACTCTAGATACATCATATAAGTGAAATTATATATTTGTTTTTTTGTGTGTGTCCGTCCTCTATTTTACATTTTTAATAAGCCTGTTGAAATTTCTTATCTCTTGTTATGGATTTGCGTCTTTTACCTCCTTTACTATTATTTTAGCAGGGGGAGGTATGGAGATAAAAGTGTAGGGCTAAATATCCATCTTTAACCAGGAACTCTCTCATTTTGAAAAAGGAAGATTTCAACAAAACGATACTGTATGATTCCACTTATATGAGGTATCTAGAGTAGTTAAACTCATAGAGACAGAAAGTAGAATGGTGGTTATTAGGGGCTAGGGATGGGTGCTTAGTGGGGAGTTTTATTGTTTATGGGTATGGAATTTTAGTTTGGTATGATAAAAAAGTTCTGGAGATGGATGGAGGTGATGGCTGTACAACAATGTGAATACACTTAATGCCATAGAATTGTACACTTAAAAATAGTGAAAATGGTAAATTTTATGTTATGTATATGTTACCACAATAAAAACTTTTTTTTTTAAAAGATTTTTTATTTTTATTGGGGAAGGGGAACAGGACTTTATTAGGGAACAGTGTGTACTTCCAGGCCTTTTTTCCAAGTCAAGTTGTTGTCCTTTCAATCTTAGTTGTGGAGGGCGCAGCTCAGCTCCAGGTCCAGTTGCTATTGCTAGTTGCAGGGGGTGCAGCCCACCATCCCTTGCAGGACTCGAGATGTTGAACCAGCAACCTTGTGGTTGAGAGCCCACTGGCCCATGTGGGAATCGAACTGGCAGCCTTCAGAGTTAGGAGCATGGAGCTCCAACCACCTAAGCCACTGGGCTGGCCCCACAATAAAAACTCTTTAAACGAAAGGGCATATTTAAGGTTTCTATCTTCACTGTATATAATTTTATTATTATTAAATGTCGGAGCAAAGGTAGCTCCTTCAAAATGTTATGGAAGGTGAGGCTTTAATTCTGGGAATGACAGTATCTTATATTGGACCTACTTACCTGTTGATAACAATTATTAACTCTGGACAAAAAAATAAATAAATAAAAATTAAATGCTATTGCTTGAAGGCAGTGGTGAGCAATCTAAAGCTGGTAGGAACTGAAGGGAACATGAGTCTTGTAAGAAGGGAAGGAAACTGGGTTAGCTTTAATTTATCAGGCTTTTCCTCTGAGGGCACTTCCAGTTATTGGCAATACGTGACACATGACACTTGACACATGGTACAGTAGAGCTAAAATATAAAGTGATGGTCTTACTAGCTGAAGAAACTGAGGTTAGATTTTAGGGTTGCAAAAACAGCTGGAAATTGAGGAAGGGTATCCCAGAAAGGGGAGAGTCACAGGGAGAAGTTACAAAATATGCATATAAATTCCTGTCAAACCTCTGGCTGACTCCTGAAGGGAACATGCATGGGGCAAGATCTCAGGGAACCCAGCTGAGAGTATTAGCTAGAATTTTAGGCAGAAATTTCAGCACTAGTTTGAAATTCCAGTCCTAACAAATAGGATGGGCTTTGTGAACTCCTAAAGCTTTCTATTGACACCCAAAAGGGCCATGTTTTACAAGTAAGCCCAGGGTTAAGGGTTATCAGAAATAAAAAAAAAATCCATGGGATAGATTTAATAGCAGACCAGAGAGTCAACTTGAAGACAGGTCAGTAGAAATTATTTAAATTAAATTAGGGGAAAAAAATGATTGAAAAAGATGAACAGAGTCTCAGTGACCTGTGGGACAATATCAAGTGGTTTAATGTGTGTGTATTCAGAGTCCCAAAAGGAGAAAAGAAAAAGAACGGTACAGAAAAATGATTTCAAAGACCAGCATTCCACATTTTCCCAATTCAGTGAGATACGTTAACCCACAGGTCCAAGATTCAAAAGAGAATCTATAGTAGAGTTTCATAGCTGCTCTTGCACTTTTTCCTGAAGTGTATGCGAAGATGTAAAGTTTTCAGAGAGGGCACTGAGTCTCTGTGGGCAGCCACAAGAAGGGATATGAAATTAAAATTCAATGACTTCTAGGCCCTCTGTCAACCCAATGCAGGGGAATGTAGAGGGCCAACCCCAATATGAGGAAACTTCAGTAACCAGAGCACAGTGGGCCAGGAAACAATTACAATGGCATATTTCTGCGTCTGCAGTCTTTATGAGCAGCTCTCTCCAGGGCCGGGGCTAGGGTGAGGCAAGGTAGGCACCTAGGGTGCAAAATTTAATGAAACATTCATTGTCAAGGTGCAGTTCTACTAAAGATACTGCTCCACCACACTGCTGCCTATTCAAGGAAGTCAAGATAACATCTGTGAAAGGAAAGCAATATCATACAGCACTAGGGATTATGATCCAATGAACTGACTTTGCATGCTGTGAGATAACAGCTAGCACATTGATGTACTGTTAACAAAGCATTTTATCCTTTGATCTTCGCATGTCCTATGTTGTAGAGCAGAGAAGCAGTATTATCATACTCCTCTCTTTACAGTGGGAAAACTAAGGGCCGGAGAAGGTGATGGTTTTGACCTCAGGCGGTCAATGGTTAAGCCAAGACTTGCACTTGTCTTTTCAGTCCAAACCCCAACTCTTTCTATTACAGCACCCAGCTAGAAGAGAAAATAATCTACTCAATTACTAATTCAGCTCTACTCTGAGTGCAGAATTCCTGTTCTTGCTGTACCTCATAGTTTGACTAATTATATGGTCTGTTTATATGGTCTGTATATACTAATTATATGACTAATTATATGGTTGACCTGAGTTATTGAGATACAAATAAGTAAATTATGATAATAGGCATAACAATTGGCAAATAAAAGTGGTAGAGTAAATAATCAATATATTATTACAAAACACTTCCATAAAAATTGGCTTTTTCTAGAGGTTCAAAGCATTATAAAAAGAAACAAATTACAGTGGAACAACTTTTAGAGTATATTTATAGAAAACAATTTTAGGACAAAAATAAAAAAATAATTGAGCAAAATAATGAAAACAACAGTAAATTATTACTGTATTATAGTAATTATGTAAATTACATAGCAGTAATTCTTAAATTTGCAAGTTATTGGAGTCCTTACCAAAATTATTATATTATTGAAAGTGATATTTAGACAAATGCACACCACTTCTAAAAAAATGTGAAAAGTTAGAGGTACTTCATGGGGTATCATTTTAAAGAATTGCTCGCCAGATACACTTCACTCCTTACAAAATCTGGGCACCATATTGGTGTTTGTTGGAATTCCAAAGTGTCTTGGACATGAGCATGATCTAGTGTCAGTAAAATGGCAACCCCCTACAACATCTTCTGGGTAAGGGAAGTGTGCTGCTGGTTTAGTGGTGGGCATTGTGGTGAAGGCAGAGGTGGTGGTAGTCATGGTGGTGGGGTGGTGGTGTGTTAAGTGAATCAGAGAGGGAGTCAAAGGAACCTCCAGAGGTCTTAAGTCTGTCACAAGAACTTTGTAGTTCAAATATCAAGATGAAAGAAATTAGTTAGATAAGCTAGAAAGAAAAGACATTCCAGAGGGAGAGGGTGGGAAGAATGAGGAACTGGCCTGCTACGGGTCTTCCCTGTTCTGTTGTTGAGAAAGTGAGCACTGAACCTGGGGCCTGTTGCCAAGGTGAGTGGCTGCAGGCAAGGGAGGCTGGGAGGCACTGCCACAGATTGCTCCTGACTCTCCCGGGGGCAATGTGGAGAGAGGAGCCAGTTTGCAGATCCCTTCACAGGTGAACAGCTGTGGGGACCAGCTCAGCCTGGCTGAGGCTGTTCTAAGAAGTGTTTGGGATTTTACAGAGACTGCCCCTTGCATGAGGGGAACAGGCAGATTACAAACGGAGACCACATACCATATACGCATCTAAATGTTTAAAAATTGTAATTCAAGCAATTGATGGTTAAATAAAAATGTGATATCCTTTTTCTCTGGATAAACTATACTTTCAAACTGACCTGGCAGGCCAGGTTCAAATGTGGAATTCTTGGACTCTTTAGAATTCCTCACCAGAACATGGTGAAGTGGGGAGAGCCAGCCCCAACTGTGGCCTGATTCTTCCTCTCTTCCTACTGTCAGCTCTTTCCCACACTGTGAAGGCCTCACTTTCACACTCAACTGTGCCTTCAAATCTGTTTGTACTCCTCAAAGCAGTCATCTCTTGTCACATTCAAGCCTGGGGAAATGCACACCTTAGTGGCAATATACCATGCCTCAGCGTGGTAGACGGGAGAGAGAGGCCTACCCAGGCCCACCAGGAAATGGGCTTGAGGATGTTTGGGCATAGAACTCTGGAGTTCTTAGTAGTTGGGGCATGACTTACAATAGGGGTCAGCAAACTCATCTCATGTGCCAAATCTGGGACTTCCACCTGTTTTTATAAATGAAATTTTATTTGAATATATCCACGCTCCCTCATTTACATATTATCTATGGCTGTTTTCTTTCTACAATGGCAGAGTAGTTGTGACAGAGATCATATGGCCTGCAAAGCCTAAAATATTTACCCTCTGGCCTTTAAAGAAAAAGTTTGCTGACCTCTGGTCTAGAAGGTAGGGGGGGTGGCAGGCTCCAGTGGGCTTGCCTCCGTGGCTCTAGACTGGAGAGACATGGCTAGAGGAGGGCCTGAGTGACAGTCCCCAAAGTGTGGAGCCCCAAACCTGAATCTAACCATGAGGAAACATCAGACAAATCTAAACTGAAGGACATTCTGCTAAAACAAGGCCTATACTCTTCAAAATGCCTATGTAACAAAAGACAAAAAAGGGGTAAGGAGCTATTCCCAATTAAAGAAGACTAAAGAGACATGACAACTGAAAGCAGTGAGACGACTAAAAGATTGCATCTGGGACGAGGAAAAAATACGCTATAAAGAACAATATTAGGACAACTGATTAAATTTTCAATGGTCTGCTAATTAGATAATAACATTGTTTTAATGTTAATTCCCAATTTGAGAATTATACTATGATTATGTAAGTAGATGTCTTGTTTTTAGGAAATTTACAATAAAGTATTTAAGGGTAAAGGGATGGATGCAACTTACTCTCAAATAACAACCACAACCACAACAACAGTGCATATACAGAGGGGGCCAAAAAAAAAAGTATATACATTTTAAGAAAGGAAAAAACTATATTAAAATTGTAACACTCAATATAGACTGATAACAAAAGATGAATACAAGTCACATTTGACTTCTGCAATTACAAGAGGTGCTCAAAGTAGTTACCATCTGTGTAATTTTAATACAGTTTTTTCCTTTCTTAAAATACCCTGTTTCCCCCAAAATATGACCTAGCCAGACAATCAGCTCTAATGCATCTTTTGGAACAAAAATTAATATAAGACCCAGTCTTATTTTACTATAATATAAGACCGGGTATAATATAATATAATATAATATAATATAATATAATATAATATAATATAATATAATAAATATAATACCGGGTCTTATATTAATTTTTGCTCCAAAAAACGCACTAGAGCTGTTGTCCGGCTAGGTCTTATTTTCAGGGAAACACGGTGTATACACATTTTTTTGGCACCCTCTGTATATACTTGTATAGAAAATAAAAATAAAGCAAATGTGGCAAAATGTTAACAACTGGTGAATCTCTGTAAAGTCTTTCCAGAAGTTCTTTATATTCTTTTTGCAAACTTTTCTACGAGTTCAAAATTATTTCATAATAAAAAGTGAAAAAATAAAATGTGGGGACAAGGCATTTCCTTTGTCGTCTTTACCCACTGGACCCTGCCCCCACCGTTATTTTCACTATAGTTCAACAAATTATAACAAATAAATGAAAAGGAAATGAGTATAGTTATGGAAAGGAAAAGAAAAAATGGTCATTTTTGGCAGCTGATGTAATTACCTATGCAAGGTCCATCAGTGGTGTTCTTAGGTTTATTCAGGCTTACAAGATGACCACAGACCATCTATTTAGAAGGATATAGGGCAGGAACCACAGCAATCAGCAGGGCAGCTTCTGGCATTCTTTGCAGCCAGGGTCCTTGCCACAGTTCACTCAGTAGGTGCAAAAAGCTGAGGTCCATATCGGGTCTTTACAAGAGCTGCTCTGACTTAAAAGCCCCATGTCTCACAGGAAACAATCTCACAATTCCAGGGTCTCTGCTAAGGACATATCCAGTTGTATGAGGTCTAAACTCAGGAAAGCAAAACAAGTGATTTCCCTATCAGGTAGTTATAGGTCTGTTAGTCTGGATGCAATTTACCAGTGATCATTTTTACTATAAGCAACGTTGCCTAAAAACATAGTTGATACATACTTTCAGGGAAAAAAACCTAAGGTTAGATTCTCGTGCAGAAGAGTTTTGTTAAACCTTTGCCCATAGTCCATCCCCATGACTTTAGTTAACACTTTTAATATAGAAAATGACAAGTTAGTACATGTTGCAATCATCAAAATTTGTATTATGCAGTGGGGTAAAGATGTCCCCTTCATATTCTAAGTGACTAGAATAGTCTCTGGCCATCTGTCTTTATAGTGCCCTACAGCACCCTTTTTATTCTGGGAATTCTAGGCATTTCACACCAAATGATATAACACAATAGTTTTTAGCAAACCAAAAAGACGACAGTAAAATTTATTTAACCATTTTAGAAAAAAGTTTATTTTTTCCCTATGTACCACGTGTAAATCAAGGGTTTTTATCCAGTCTGAAGGAGAGCATAAGCCTTTAAAACAAGTTGCTTTAAAAATTTCCTCTGGCAGTTTAGAAGCTGTTTGCATTCCCATCAGTTTTCACTAGATGGCAGCAGAGGACACTGGTCAGGCTTACATTCACTCAGGCACTCTTGGTCCTTACATAGCTTTTGTCGCCTGGGATTGACACACATGGAGAGGTTCTTTAACCTTTTATCGGTGACCCCAAATCCTATTAAATTGTTGTCATTGTAGCCCTGCTTGACCTGCTGGCCACCACACAGCCATTTGTCTGCTTTTGCCCTCTGCTCTTTGGGTGCTATCAAACATTTCTCCATGTAGATTAAAGTTTGAATGGAGTTGAAGTCAAATTGGCAGTTCCACCTGCTTTATCAGATGGTACTCCTATCACAAGCCTAGGGTTTTTGGGTTCATTCTCTTGTTTTTGCAGCCCCCTCCGCCCACCAATCAGCCAAACATTAATATGTGCCTGTAGCCCAGATGCCATGTCCCTTTCATGAACAGTGAGCAATTTCTCCTCTCAGTATGAATTTGGTTTTACTCCAATCTGCATTTGCCCAACAAGGGGATGATTTATCCCCTGTCAATGGGGTAGAGTTTTCAACATCAGAGAGTGGGCAAATGGACTCTCCGACCAAGGCAGTCAATGCCTTGTCAGCATTTCCTTCTCCATTCCTCTATCTCATAGTCCATTGGTCAAATTGAATTGAGGGTCTGGAAGTTTACCCTACTACTGCCACCACTCCAATGCCCATGTCTTAGATTCAACTACACATTCAGACTCACAAGACTGCTGGGGGCCGCACATGACATTAGCCTATTTGGAAGGACCTAGGACAAGAGCCACATGTGCCAGCCAGGGAGTGTCAGATATTCCTAGCAGTGGGAATCTTTGTAGCAGTTTATTCAGCAGATGTCTCAGGTGCGAGAAGGCAAGATCTACATTGGGCAAGTGTACAAATTGTCCTGATTTCATGCCCTCCAGCAAATAGTATTTCTGGTAACAACTCCATAGGCATGGCTTCCAGGGTCCCCAAAGGGGTCTTACAAGTTAGAAAAGGAACCCAAGGCTATGGTGACTCCCTGTCCAGATAAAAGTTACAAACCATGGGTTATTTTTATTATAAGCAATGTTGCCTGGTAACATAGTTGACACATACCATCTTTATCTGTTTCAAGGAACACATAGAAAATTAATCAAAAGCCAGATTCTCATACAAAGGAGAAATGGTTTTTTGTTTTTTGTTTTTTTTAGAAAATATTTTAATACTTTACCCACAACCTAGAAATTAAAAGAATCAAATGAAAAACTACTAAAAGGAGTGAAGGCGTTCAGCAAGATGGTTAGATTTTTAAAAAAAGTCTTTTTATGTACCAGCAATGATTAGAGAATGTAGTCGGATAAACATTTCTTCATAACAGCAGCAGAAACCATAATTACTTAATATACATCATATACATAATATGCCAAAAAATATCCAAGCCCTATATGAAGAACACCTTAAAACTTGATTGAAAATTCCTGAATAAATGAACCATGTTAATTGGATAGAGAGTCAACATTGTAGAGATGTACAAGTAAGTACCCTCCAGATAAACTACAAGTATGGCGTAATCCCAATAAATATCCCAATAGAATATTACTAAAGAATTTGAAAAATCAATTCTAAAGTTCACCTGGAAGTATACATGTGCAAGAAAATTTTGAAAGAAAAAGAGGTGGACTCATTTTGTAGATATCAAACCTACTAGAAAGTTATAGTGACCAAGCGTGCAGTTTTGGCCCAGAAAATAGATATACGTATCAGTAGAATGGAATAATTATGTTCAGAAATAGACACTTTAGATTTCTTTTATGTTTATGTAACGTACACACACGAAATAGAAATATGTGTACAGAACAGTGGATTTTTCCATGTGTATATATGTGGTTAGCCACCACACAGATCAAAATACAGATGATTTCTGATACCCCAGTAGCTTTGCTCATGCTCTCTTTTAGTCTATTATTCCCCCATCAAAGGTAACCTCGGTTAGTTTTGCCTTCCTTCGAACTTCATATAAATTGAACCAGACAGATATAATCTTTTGTGGCTGGCTTATTTTGGTCAACATTATATTTGTGATATTCATCCATGTGCTTGCATGTAGCAGTAGATTGCTCTTTTTTATTACTGTAGTACAGTAAGTCCTCACTTAATGTCGTCCGTAGGTTCTGCAACTTCAAGTGAATCAAGATATAACGAAACCCATTTTATCCTAGGCTAATTGATATACACAAGAGTTAAGTTTCCACAGCATCTCTCAATGTGACAACAAAAGGATACTGACCAAATTGATGACCTGCTGTATTCTACTCTATAAAATAATCTGCGATTTTATGAATGCAACACAATGTAATTATCCATTCTAGTGTTGATGGATATTGGGGTTGTTTCCAGAGAGTCCCAAACAAGATGAACCAAAAAGGCCCACACCAAGACACATCATAATTAAAATGCTAAAGGTTAACTACAAAGAGAGAATCTTAAAAGCAGCAAGTAAAAAGTACTTACGTAGTTACCTACCAAGGTAGCTCCCTTAAGACTATCAGCTATTTCTCAACAGGAACTTTGCAGGCCATAAGGGACTGGCAGGAAATTTTCAAAGTGATGAAAAGCAAGGATTTACAAACAATGGTACTCTATCCAGCAAGACTATCATTTAAAGTCAAAGGACAGAGAAAGAGTTTCCCAAACAAGAAAAAGCTAAAGGAGTTCATTATCACCAAACCAGGTGATGTTAGAGGGACTTCTTTAAGATGAAGAAAAACAAAAAAGATAAAAAATATGAATAATAAAATGGCAATAACTACATATCTATCAACAATTACTTTAAATGTAAATGGATTAAATGCTCCACTCAAAAGATAGGGTGGCTGTAAAAAAGAATGAAATCTTACCATTGGCGAAAACATGGACTGACCTAGAGGGTATTATGCTAAGTGAAATAAGTCAGACTGAGAAAGACAAATACCATATGATTTCACTTAAATGTGGAATCTAAGAACAAAATAAGTGAACAAACAAAACAGAAACAGACCCATAGACACAGAGAACAAACTGATGGTTACTAGACAGAAAGGGGTTGGGTGAGCAAGGTGAAGGGATTAAGCAGTAGAAATTGGTACTTACAAAAGAGTCATGGGGATGTAAAACACAGTATGGGGAATATAGCCAATAATATTGTAAAAACTATGCATAGTGTCAGATGGGTAGTGCATTTATGAGGGGGAATCACTTCATAAATTATATAAATGTCTAATCACTACACTGTACACCTGAAACTAACATAAAATAATATTGAATGTCAACTATAATTTAAAAAAATAGTCACGCCAAAAAAAATGTATACAAGTGGACACTTTGGTCAACGTTGCTCAAGCAGTAGTTCGCCGTAATCAGTACTGTCTGGGCGCTGATGGTAACCACTTTGAGTACCTCTTATAATTGCAGAAGTCAAACATTCACCTTTTGTTATCATTATATATTGAGCATTACAATTTTAATAGCTTTTTCCTTTCTTAAAATGTGTATACACTTTTTTGGCACCCTCTGCACATGTAACTAGTATAGTGCCAGGTGGGCAGGAGAGGAAGCATCAGTGGAGTTTTCAGAAAGGGCAGGTGGCCCTAGATGAACCACGCCTGGAAGAGACTTCTGCAGGTTGCTGTGATCCAAGGCAAAAAGATGGGCATAGCATGGGTGTCCAGGGTTGAGGGCCACAACAGGAGCAGCGACAACAGAGACTTCCAGAAGCTCAGGCCAATGGCCGAACAGACAGCAACAAGTCACGCGCTAGCCACCAACCAAAGCGTCACCGGCACCTCCCAACCTCCCCTAGAGTGCGGGCACTAAGGCAGCGAGGTGGACAGGAGAGGGCACGGCCCCGAGGCTCGGTGGGCGTGCCCCAGACGCTAACCCCGCCCCGGCCACGGCCACACCCACACCCCACGCCCTGGCCGCTGTTCTGGGCCCCGCTAGGAGGAGCATCTGCCGGGCTGCTGAGCTGCTGTCCGCCCCAGGTGAGTGCGGCGGGGCTGTCGCTGGCGCCCGGGGTTATTTGCACTGGCTGGTTTGCTGGAAGAGAAGGCGGGGCGCGTTGCCGGTACTGTGTAGGATGATGTTCCCTCGGTCCCTCAGGTCACTTGGGACCGAGCCCTCGAGTCCCGGAGTCCGTCGGGAGTGGGGCAGCCAGTACACAGGAGGTGCTGCTCTCTCTATTCTCTTGCCCGCTTCAGGCGCACTATTGCAAAAGAGATGCAGCACCTGGGTGGTTTGCTTCATCCTGGGTGGGGAGTTGTTGGTTTAAATACAGTGAGTCCTTCCCGAGCTTGTGAAAGATAACCTGGTTTAAGATGAAAACAAAGTCTCCAGTCCCATCTGGAAATAAAAGAGTTCTTAGGGGCAGCCCCATTAGATTGCCACCGTAAATATATAGATTGCTACAATAAAGATATGTTTTCGTATCTTTTCTTGATGCAAAACAAAATAAAATATATTCTTCTCAAAGGATTGTTCTACTCAGTTTCCTTTGTGAAGACCACCTTAAAATGTAATGTGAGTGCCAATTTAGTATGCGAGTGCATGAGGAAACTGAGGCACAGGAGCAAAGTTGCCTCGCAATGATCTCACACTTATGTGGCAGAGTCAAGACTGGGATCTCAACATTTTGGCTTCAGAGTTTGTGCTCTTCTTGACTGTTCACTATTGCCTCCAGCCCAGTTTCTTGTCAGATTGTGGTAAGACATTTACTTCAATTGCTTTTTTTTTTTTTTTTTATAAAGAATAAACTGTATGGATCCTGGATCCTGGCTCTTAACTTGCCTCGCTAATAGATGAGGCTAACGTTGCCCAGGGTAACCGGATGTATTCTAGTCACACCTGAATTTAAAAGACATCAGTTAGGAAATTGTTATTTTACTTGAGATCAAGTTATGAAAAACTTATTTATGATTCAAAACAATCCTCATTTAATTTTTGTCTTAAAGTAGTCAACTTTGTATGTGAGAATACCTGCAATTTTTGGTAATTTTTGTCCATTCCTTAGAGTTACAGACACTCCCTTAAAGAGAAACCCATCTTCACTTTGGCTGGCCCCACCTCCTCTCCAGGGCTAAATGGTGTCTGCTAGGCAGCTGAATAGACTCATAAGGGACCATGACCATCAGGCTTCTCTTGATGCTTGGCCGGTTGCTGAGTTTTGTTTCCCCAATATAGCAATGTTGAACACTTTAGGAACACAAATATAAACTCTCAATAGATGACAAACTAAAGCACAAACTTCCCTTACAAAACAGTACTACAGCTTTCCTTCTGTGTAGGCAAAGCATTTTAGGTGGACATGAGGTTCTGGTTATGTTTAATTTCAGTAGTGTATTTTTTATGTGTTGTCAGGAACAGATGCATAGTTTTATGGATGAGTTTTCTTTTCCCCTCCTTTCTAGTAGTTTTATGATTTTACAGTTGCCATCACATGTTATCCTCCTCGTGCACCCCCGCACCCCACCCAGAGCCTGATCTTATGATATTTTGCTGCTCTTGTTCTGTGATTATATTTGGGGAGCTCAGATCCAGCTTGGCTTAGAGTCTCTGTTCTTTACCTCCCCTGGCCCATAGCTTCCTGTGAAGTTAGGGTACCTAGCTCCAGTTGGCAGCTGTCTTTTTCAAGTTCTTTTGAAGAGGAAAGGCCTCAAGCCTCAAGTTTGGCTTGGAACTATAGTCTTGCAGAGAGCAAGACTCCTCAACCCTATAGGAACTGAGTTCCTGGCTGCTAGAGATGGGCGCCATCCCCAGGCCCCAGTATGCCTGGGGATGCCCTCCTGTCACCATTGTGTCTATCTGTACCTTGTCTATTGCGCTGATTTTCTTATTCTTGAGCCCAACTGTGGCTTATTGGTTTTTTCTTTTTATATTTTATCACTCATTGTAAGCTCCCAGAGGATAGGAACTGTCGGTTTTGTTCATCACTGTATCTCTAGCATTCAGAATGGAACCCGCCACGTAGTAAGTATCCAATATATATTCATTGGATAAATAAATAAAGGAAAGACTTTGTTTTGAAGAAGAGTGTGTCAAAGCGTGAACTTGGGAGTCATCCAGAAGCAGAATTTTTTTTTTTTTTTTCAGAAGCAGAATTTGACATGTTCTCCAGGATGTATATTCTAAAGAGCAAAATGTGGTAGTATTCCAATATTGACATCTAATTCTCTTTTTAAAAACCACATGCAAACTTTTCACTCTTGTCTTTGTTTCATATCTAATATATTTATAGTTTCATAAATATATCTGAAAAGTATAACCAGATTTTTTTCGTTAGCAATAGATTTCTATAGGATGAGAATTTGTTTAAAACTTCTAATTTTATCAGGTTTTTGTTGTGCCAGTTATCAATCTGGGTAACGAACTGCTCCACAACTGAATGAGTTAAAACAACAGTCATTTCATTATTTTCTTACAGTTTTGTGGGACAGGAATTCAGACAGAACACAGTAAGGAAGATTCATTTCTGCTCTATGATATCTGAGACCTCAGCTGGGGGCTAGCTGGAAATCTCTCTCTATTCATGTAGTTTCAGGACTTCCCTACATGTGTCTCTAGCATGGTGGCCTTAGGGTAGTTGGAATTCTTATATAGTGGCTGAGGGCTCCAGGAGTGACTGTTTCAAGCACAGCTGCTTGTCTCTTAAGGGTTGGACCCAGACACTGGCAGGGCATCACTCTTGCAGTATTCTACTGGTCAAAGCAGTTATAGAATCTGCCCAAATTTAAGGAAAGGCAACAAAGACTCCACCTATCATGGGAGGAGTGTTAATTTATGACTATCTTTAATCCACCACATTGAATATTAGAAAAATATCTTCACTAGAAGGAATCTCAGAGATAATATCTTCTAACCTGCCACGCTCTGGACATTTCTTTCATAAACAGCATCTCCAACAAAAGCAGTTCAATTATTGGGCAAATGTTTCCAATGAAGTGAAAGCAAGCCTTTGTTTTGGTGTGAGACCAGCGTCTGATGTTAACTTTGAGAGAAAGTGAACCACAAAAATAGACAGTTGATTTGATCACTAAGAGTTCTCGTTTTTTCTCTAACCTTTTTAAAGTTTGTAATACAAAACTCCAATTAAAGCAACAGTTATGATGATACCCAGGGAAAGTGGGACTCTCTGGGATGCTGAAAATCTAAACCATGACTAGATAGGGGCTAGACGATTTCGGGTCTGAAAATGCTTTGGGCATATTTATAGAGGAGACCAGGTAGCTCTTGGCTTGTTGTTCTGCCAATAGTTTAGATATTCTTTTACAGGTAGCGTAAATCTATTGAAGAATTTTAATGAGGAAGTGACATCACAAATTAGGAATTTTAGGAGGCTCACCCTGTAAGTATTGTAGAGAATTAATTAGGAAAGGCTAAGTCCAGTTGTAAGTCTGTTTCATTAGTCCAGGGCTGTGAACTGAGTCTGGGTCATTAGTGGTAGAAATGAGGAGACAGATTTCAGAGTCATTTAGGAGATGGACTTTAAAGGGTTTGGTGATAGAGTAGATGAAGGTGGTAGGAAGAGGGAGAGAAAAATCTAGGATGAGTTTGGCTTGAAAAGTACTAAATAGATGGTGATGTGTTAATTAAATTAAAAAGCAGGAGGAAAAGGTTGGAAAAGAAGGATGAGTTTGATTCTTTATCCTATCCAGGATGTAATTTACATATAATGAAATGTGTAGATCTTGAGTGTACAGCTCAATCAATTTTGACAAATGTATATACTCATGTAACTCATAACCCTATGAAGATATAGAGCATCACCTGTAGAGAGTTCCCCTGTGGTCCGTCCCAGTCAATCCCTTCTCCAGAAGCAGCCATTACTCTGATTTCTAGCACACATAGATTAGTTTCGCCTGTGGTAGCCTTCTGAATGGAAGTATGCTCTATGTACTATTCTGGCTTTTCTCACTCAGCATAACGTTCTTTAGATTCATTTACATTGTTGTGTGTATCGATAATTCATTCCATTTTATTACTGAGTAGTTTTCTCTTCATATGACTGTGGACACCTGGGCTGTTTTCAATTTTGACACTGATATAAATAAAGCTCCATGGACATTCTTATACAAGGCTTTTTTGTGGACTTACGTTTGTATTTCTCTTGAATAAATACCTAAGATTGTGGGATTATTGGGTTTAAATTAAGAAAAAGAGCCTAACAGGTTTTCAATGTGTTTGTACCATTTTACCTTCTACATTCATCTTTACCAATACTTGGTGTTGTCGGTCTTTTTCATTTTAACTATTCCGATGGGTATGTAGAGGTATCTCATTGTAGTTAATTTCCTTCCATTTTGCTGATGATTTATAAAGTAGAGATCTTGACCTGTGCTCACTGGCCATTGATATATCTTTTGTTAACTGTCTATCCAAACCATTTAAAAAAATTGGATTGTCTGTTTACTATTGAGTTGTAGAAGTCTTCATGTATTCAAGTCAGATACACACATGTATTGAGAATATTTCTCCCAGTCTGTAGGTTGCCTATTCATATTCTTAATGAAGTGAGAGTTAATTCTGTGGCCTGGGAAAGTGCTTGCAAATGGATAAACCCTCCCTTCTTCAGTTTATGTTCCAGTTCTCCTCATCAAGCACTCTAGAATCTAATCTCATAGCACTCTCCTGCTTTTGCTGGTACGTGCTGGGTAGGTTTTATAGCTCCTTTAGGGGATAGTCGCTTTTCTTATCAGCCTCACAGGCTTATGTTGTGACTTAATCCTAATTTTAAGAGTAAATTACAGTTGGGATTAAAATCCTGGTGGCCAGAAAGGACAGATTCTGAGGATCCATACCCCCACTGGGATGGGGGTGGGTGGGTGAACTGTCTTGTGGGGGCGTCGCCTTTGCATCATCTCCAAGCAAGGGGACAAGAGGAGAGCTCTGAGTGGGAAGAAGTGAGTTACTTCTGTCGGCTTGGACTGTTCAGGGGAAGCTGGGGATTCAAGATTTTCAGGGACATTGATCCAGATAACTCCTTCCCATTCTTTGCCATCTGGGCCCCGACCTTGACCTTGATGCAGCAGACCTGCCTTCCTTGGGAATTTATCCTTCTTTGGAGTTGGGCTATTCTGACCCATAAGCCTTGGAGCTGGTCCCCAGTTTCTCTGCCTTCCCACAGAGGAGATGAGACTGTATACTACCAAGGAGGCTGTGGTGGTTTTAAGTTATGTCCACAAATCCTTTGACACTCCTCTCTTCAAGAGATGGAGACTAATTCCTCTCTCCTTGAGTGTGGGCAAGACTTAGTTACTTGTTATAAATAGAATAAATGGAAGAAATGTTGTATGTTTTAGAAACTAGGTCATAAAAGGCATCTGGCTTCTTGCTCTCTCTCATATCGCTATTCTGGAAGAACTCAGCTGACATGTCATGAGGAAACTCAGGAAATTGATGGAGAAACCCTTGAGTTGAGGAACTGAGGCCTCATGCCAACATCCACATGAGTGAGCTTAATCCTTCAGCCCCAGTCAAGTCTCCAGATGATTGTACCCCATCTGGTTTCTTTTATTCTTTTCTCTCTCTCTCTCTCTCTCTCTCTCTCTCTCTCTCTCTCTCTTTCTGTCTGTTGGTTGTGGGATATTGGTTGCAGAAAATTGTTTTGCTATACAGATAAAAGGAGAGCGTGTTGGGAAAATAAAAAATAGTAAATTAAAGTTAGACTTTGAAATACTGGACATCAACGATGGTCTAGAATGAGAAACTCAAAAATAATGGTACATTATTAGAGAAAAAGAGGCATCAGCAAACCATGGCCTATGCTTTCACAACCTGTTTGTTTTTTTAAAATCTCCAAATGTTATGATATTACAGTGGTACAGTTTTTATTTTACAACATTTTTGATACCTATTTCACATACCATACAGTTCACCCATTTGAAGTATACAGTGCAGTTCTTAGTATATTTACAGAGTTATACAACCATCACCACAATCTAATTGTAGAATATTTTCAGTACCCCAAAATGAAACCCCATACACATTAGCAGTCACTCTCCATTCCTGCCCCACCACTTGACCCGGCCCGAAGCACCACTATTCTGTCTCTAAGGTTTATCCATTCTTGACCTCTGCTCATTGAATTCTGTGGATCTTCCAAATGATGATACATTTCATTATACAAAAATGAAACAAAGCAAAACAAAACAAAGCAAAAAACCCTAAATTAATTAAAGACTTTTTCACTGACTTATCAGAAGAGTGTTAACAGTAGTAGGAAGCTGTCAAGCATTTTGTGTCAGAATGTTTTCCAAAATAATTTTTGCCATAAGCTTGAATTTTATCATTGCCAACAAATACTGTCAGTTGTTTTCCTTGAAGTGATAGGCTCACTTAGTTCATTTTTGAGAAAATGTATCCCAAACACCCAAGACTGAGTAACCTGTTTGTCAATCGTTCTTTAAGTAAAACTGACATTCCATCAAAAGAATGGCTAGGTCAGCTTACAACTCAGATTGTCCACAAGTGATTTACCTTGAGACAACCACTGTACCTCAGCATGTTAACAAGTGCTTCCTTATACTTCCCATTTTATCTCATATTACATCTTAAATCAAAATGTTAAAAAGATGTGTATTCGAGAGATTTAACAAAGTTGAATAGTATTTACTGCTTCGTCAAGAACAGTCTTTAGTGAAACTGGATTTTTTTGAAGTTTTTTTCCCCCCTCTGATGTGAGACATGGCTGTGAAGAACACAAGGACCCTTTGGTGTCACTGCCTTGATTTATACTAAGACATCAGCTCACGTCCACTCATATCTATTCTCCTCCACCCAGGGGCAGATAACCCCATCCTAACTTCTAATATGATAGACAAGTTTTGCCTATTTTTGAACTTCATAAAAATGGAATCATAGAGTATGTATTTTTTTGTACCCAGCCTCTTTCACTCAACACTATGTTTGGGAGAGGCATACGTGTGTGTTGTTCCAGTTTGTTCATTCTCATTGCTATTTATATTTTTCTGTATAAATATGTATTCTTTCTGCTATTGAAGCACATTTGGGTTATGCCTATTTTTTGTTTTTGGCCCACATGAGTAGTGCTGCTATGAATGTTGTACCTGGTTTTTGATGAACGTATACACATGTTTCTGTTGGCATTTACGTAGGACTAGAATTACTAGTTGTAAAGTATGTGTATATTCAGCTTTAACACTACTGCTAGTTGGTTTTCTATGATGTTATTTTTTTGAAATAATGAAATTAGATGGGAGAAATGACTTTGATTTACACATAAAAAAATAAAAGGTGTGCAAATGTGTAGTAGGTTGGAGAGGCAAGTTTGGGGCAACACTATTCAGAGCCTGAAAGCCATGTGAAGGCAAGGTGGGTCGGGTGAGACCATGAAGATGGGGTTGGGTTGAACCCCAGGTCCACTTCTTACATTCTATGTTACCTTGGCCAAGTTACTTAAACCTTCTTCAACCTTTGCTTCCTCTTCTGGAAAATGGGGATAATACTCACCTAAAAGGGTTGTTTTGAAGATTAAATGAATAATGTTTGAAAACTGCTTAGAAGAGAGCCTGGTACCTAAGACACCTCCCAACATATTAGTTTCCTTCCTCCCAAAGGATTTTATTTGGAGATATTAGGAGATATTGGTAATATTTGAGCAGAAGACATATCACTAACTGTTATATCCTTTAAAATGTTTAATAGTATAATGGTAAGTCTGAGACTGAGTTGCGATCTCCTGGTTTTCTGCTGGTGGGTGTATTTTATGCCACCTGCAGGGTGGGAGTGGGTGCAGTTTAAGCTTCTTTCCCAAGAGGCTGTTTTGCAAAATGCACAGCCTTGCCCCCACATTTACAGCACTTTGAAGAGTAGAAACAACTTATTGTCATCTAGTAGCAATAGCATTTCTGCATTCTTTCTGTAGCATCTGCCCCAGAGGCTGAAGCCCTAAAAGGTAAAGTTCTGAGACCAACATGCAAAAAATTGATCTTTGTCTTAGGGTAAAGAGATGACCATTGTTGTCACAGCCAAAGAAAGGCAAAGCAAAGGATCTGAAGCCCCAAAGTCTTCGGACCAACTAGCATGAGCACTGATGGCAGGTACAAGCCGAGGTTAAGGAACAGTATTAGGATCTTGACATTATACTCACAGATTTCATTTAAAAATTAACAAATGAATATTAACAAACAGAATTCAGCAATGCATGAAAAAGATCATACACCATGACCAAGTGGGATTCATTCCTGGTATGCAAGTTTGGTTCAACATCTGCAAATCAATTAATGTGATACACCACATTAACAAAATGGAAAATAAAAATAATGTGATCATATTAATAGATGCAAAAAAGAATTTGACAAAAACCAGCAGCCATTTATGGTAAAAACTCTTAAGAAAATGGGAAGAGAGATACCCTATCTCAACATAATAAAGGCTTTATATGATAAACCCACAGCTAACATCACACACAATGGGGAAAAGCTAAAACCATTCCCCTTAAGATCAGGAACAAGGCAGGGTTGCCCACTTTCTCCACTTCTATTCAACATAGTTCTGGAAGTTCTAGCCACAGCAATCAAACAAGAAATAAAAGGCATCCACATTGGTAAGGAGGAAGTAAAATTGTCATTATATGCAGATGACATGATACTATATATAGAGAACCCTAAAGATGCCACCAAAAAACTATTAGAATGGATAAATGAATTTAGTAAAGTAGCAGGATATAAAATTAATATTCAGAAATCAGTTGCATTTATATATACCGATAATAAAATATCAGAAGAAGAAATTAAGAAAACAGTCCCGTTTACAATTGCTTCAAAGACTATAAAATACCTAGAATAAATTTAACCAAAGAAGTAAAAGACCTGTACTCAGAAAATTATAAAACACTGAAGAGAGAAACTAAAGAAGACACAAATAGATGGAAACACATACCATGCTCATGGATGGGAAGAATTAATGTCGTTAAAATGTCTATACTGCCTAAGGCAATATACAGATTCAACACAATTTCTGTCAAACTACCAAGGACATTTTTCACAGAAATATAACATATAATCTTAAAATTTATATGGAACCATAAAAAACCACGGATAGCCTTGGCAATCTTGAGAAATAAGAACAAAGTGGGAGGTATCATGATACATGACATCAAATTATACTACAAGGCTATAGTAATCAAAACAGCATGGTACTGGCATAAAAACAGACACATAGATCAATGGAACAGAATAGAGAGCTCAGAAATAAATCCATGCCTATGTGGTCATTTAATCTACGACAATGGAAGCAAGAATTTATGATGGAGTAAAGACAGTCTATTCAATAAATGATGCTGAGAAACCTGGACAGACACATGCAAAAAGTGAAGCTGGACCACTTCCTTACACCATATACAAGAATAAATTCAAAATGTATTAAAGACTTAAATGTAAGATCTGAAACCATAAAGCTCCTAGAAGAAAATATAGGAAGAAAGTTTACAGATATTACCCAGAGTAATATTTTTACTGACATATTCCCTCGGGCAAGGGAAGTAAGAGAAAAAAAACAAAACATATGGAATTATGTCAAACTAAAAAGTTTTTTCATAACAAAGGAAACCATCAATAAAACAAAAAGGGAGCCTACTGAATGGGAGAAGATATTTGTCAATGATGTATCCGATAAGGGGTTGATATCCAAAATTTATAAAAAACTCACTCAACTCAACTCCAAAAAAACAAACAACCCAATTAAAAAATGGGCAGAGGACATGAAGAGATATTTTTCTAAAGAGGACATGCAGATGGCAAACAGACATATGAAAAAATGCTCAACCTCACTAATCATTAGAGAAATGCAAATAAAAAACACAATGAGATACCACCTCACCCCAGTCAAAATGGCTATCATCAATAAATCAACAAACAACAAGTGCTGGTGAGGATGTGGAGAAAAAGGAACCCTTGTGCACTGTTGGTTGGATTGCAGATTGGTGCAGCCACTATGGAAATCAGTAGGTGAGGTATCTCAAAAGCCTGAAAATGGAGCTACCTTATGACCCAGCAATTCCACTCCTAGGTATCTATCCAGAGAAATCCAAAACTCTAATTTGAAAAAAATTATGCACCCCTATGTTTATTGCAGCACTATACACAATAGCAAAGACATGGAAACAACCGAAATGCCCATTGGTAGATGACTGGATTAAGAAACTGTGGTACATTTATACGATAGAGTATTACTCGACTATAAAGAAGAATGAAATCTTACCATTTGCAACGATATGGATGGACTTAGAGAACATTATGCTAAGTGAAATAAGTCAGACAGAGAAAGACAAATACCATATGATCTCACTTATATGTGGAATCTAAAGAAAAGAATAAACGAACAAACTAATCAGAAACAGTCTCAGAGATATAGAGGAAAAACTGAGGGTTGCTAGATGGGAGGGGGTGGGGATAAGGAAGAAGGTGAGGGGATTAGAAAGCACAATAGGTAACCACAAGATTGCCACAGGGATAGGAAAGACAGTTTGGGGAATATAATCAATACTGTTGTAAAGATTCTGTAGGGTATACGATGGACACTTGTCTTATTAGTGAGACCACCTCAGGGATGGTGTAGATGCCTGATCACTGCGCTGTACACCTGAAGCTGAAGCTGAATAATAATGATTGTCAACTATAATTAAATATATATACACACACACACACACACACACACACACACACACACACACATATAATTGTATTTAGTTACAAGAAGTGGAGTACAGCGTTAGGAATAGAGACAGTGGAAATGTAACAGCTGTATGCAGTGTCAGAGGGGTAGTTGATGGGGGAGGGGGATTATCACTTTGTGAGGGGTGTAAATGATAGATGTCTAACTATTACATTGTTTTGTACACCTGAAATAACTGAAATAAAAATTAACAATTGGACCTGAATGGAATGAAGTGAGGTAGCCTAGAGATGCTGGTGTTTTGTCTGCGTGTAGAGGAGGAGAGAGCAGTGTGGAGGGCACCTCTTGCCTGACCAGTAGATGCAGGCTGGGTAAAGACATGTCTTCTTCAGCCTCATTGTGCAGCAGAGCCTGAATGTGTCAGCCTGTGCTGTAGCTATCTGCAGTCTCTTGCAATTAAACAAGGCGTGCAGCAGTGAGCATCCTACAGGTGTTTATCCAGAAACTGTGGTTGGGGAATAACTCTCTTCTCAAAGTTTATGTGAAAAAAGGGAAAGCTCCCTGCAGGGAGGCGGAGTGGATTAGTGACAGCTTCCTGTCATCCTTCGGTTTACACCATGCCAGAATAATCTTCTAAAATACCACGTTGAGCTTGGAAAGCCCTGCATTTAACCTTGAAGTGGCTTTTATTACCTATAAAATAAATTTCATACTTCTCATCCTGGCATTAATGGTCCTCACTGAGTTGACCTCATTCTGATGTGAGCCTTCTTTCTGATTGCTCACTAAACCGTATTCTTTATTTTAGCAAAGCTGGTTTAGTTGAGCATTTATGACTTTTTCGTGCTTTGTGCTTTTACAAATCCTGCTCCTTCTTCAAGGGCTGATTCAGATTCATTTTCTGTCTTCCCTAAAGTTTTTTCTTACCAGCCCAGCTTCAAGTGTTTTTCTTCCTGTGAATTTCCATAGAAAGAAGTTGTTCATATTCAATTTGGCAACTATCTTGTGCCACCATGTGATATTTTATATCAGACTGTTATTTATATCTTTTTCTCTTTACTTTTTAAACAAATCAAGTTACTTTTTATGTCTCATTATGTTAATGATTTGCAAATAATAGGTCCTTAATAAGAATGTGTGTTAATTAACATAAAAATGAAGATAAGTAAAACTATATGCCAGGAAACATCAAGGGTACCTTACAAAACCAGATTTTCGTAAGAAAAAACAGAACTGAATTTTTCTGGAGCCAGACATGATAGGGTGACGCACAGAACTGAGGACGCCGTGTCTTCTGGAAAACGAGTCTTGCTGGAAGACAGTAACATTGGGTTGATGTCTTGATCCAACCAAGAGCCTCAAAAGTGTATTACTTCCTAATGCCCCATATAACTGTAAATCCTAGGTGTGCCATAGGTTTTAGGACCTTTGAACATGTCTCGTGAATCATTCATTCATTCATTCATTTCATTTTTAATGCATGCCTGCTATCCTTTGGACACTGCTGTAGTTGTTGGTGATTGAGCAGAGGACGAGACAGACAATAGTCCCTACCCTGGTGGAATATACTCATATATTTTAGAAGATGCGTTCAAAATGAACATATGTCCATTTTGTTAAGTATTGAGGGAGGAAGAAGGAGACAAACAACATATAAAATAACTTTGGGAGGAAATAATAGGGTGATAGGATAGTAACGGGGTGGAGTGAAGTGGGGATAGTGAATGGGTGTCAACTACTTTTGTCACATATTGTGAGGTGAAGAGCCCCCTGAATTTAGAGCCAAGGAGACCTGGACTGTATCCAGCTCTGCTTCTATGAGCATGTAAAATGCTCAGTATCTCTGAACTTTAGTACCTCACTTGTAAAATGAAGACAGTAATAAATGCCTTATAGTGTAGTGAAAGTTAAATGAGATGATGCATATGAAAAGAAATGTTTGGTAATTAAAGAGAGCTATAGAATTATGATGTAACTCTATTTCTCAAATGACTGCTTGTATTTCATGCAGTAATGATGTTTGTGTGAACCAGACCCCTTTGGTGGGACCTCGAAGCAGACACCTGGGGCATATGAGCTTCTGGATTACTGGCATTCTCAGGAAAGCTCTGGGTGTCTGTCCTGAGAAGGCAGCTGCCTGCCTAGCAGCCAGGAAACAGGTCAGGCTAAGGGGACTTCTAAGGTGGGAGGAGAGAAGCCACCAATTCATCATTTAATGTCTGCATTCTGCTCTGGGTGCTTATGGATCCATAATGGTTCTAATAAAAATCCTTTTGGTCTTGTGGATCTTTTCTTTCTCTCATATCTAAGCAAACATTGCTATTAAAAGCTCATGAACTTACACTTCATTTAGGCAAACTGAATAGTTAAAAAAAAAGTATACAGTTGACCCTTGAACAACATGAGAGGTCTAGGGGTGCTGACCCCCCATGCAGTAAAAAATCTGCGTATATCTTCCAACTCCCCTAAAACTCAACTATGTACTAATATGTACACTATTTGGAATTTATAACCAAGATTAAACTGTTTCTGTCAATGCACAGAGCTTTCTCTTTTGATTCCTGACTATTTTTGATGTTTGAAAGATGATAGCAGTGTGACTTCCATTTGTGTCCTGAAAAGGCAGGCAAGTGCTGCCATCTAGTTTTATATGTTTGACTATTGTAATTACTGACTTTGGGAATGGTTTCTGGAGAAACTTTCTGAAACACTATTCAGAGACTCACATGTAGGATGAAACTAATTTTTTACTTGCAGCTTGTTGGTGTCGATTTAACAATATTTTAATTGTGTGACATGTTTAATATCTTTAGTATAACTGTCGTACTCAAACTATCCTAGAACACAGGAAAGGCTACTTGAAGACAGAAAGGTGCTATTGTGGACCGAACTGTAGAGTTGTCTGTGAAGTGCACTGCTTTGGCGATGGAGGTGTGCAGACAGCTCTGAATATTGTAAATTTTAAGTATTTAAAAAATATTTCCAGTCATGGGTGGAGTGTGGAAAGTGCAGTTTTTGGAGTGGGTTAAACTTTGATCAGGGCAAAGCTGTTATGTGACATTCCAGGTCTCCTGCGTGGCTGGTACTCTCTGGTGGTGGCTTCCTTCCCCTCTCCCTCACTTTGTGGAACTTTCTTTTCCATGCTGGCCTTTTAGTTCCTGGCTGATACCAATCTCCTCCTTCCCCTGGGTTCTGCATATATGGCAATTCTTTAGCTGGGGACAGTCTTCCCTCTGCTCATATTTATTTATTTATTAAATTTTGAACATTAAAAATACCTGGCAAAGTCAAAGAGGAAAACAATAATCACCCACATTCCTATCACTTAGGGTCACCCACTGCTAACATCTTTGCCTACTGGCTGTAAATCTTTTTTTTGAAGAAAAACCACCGTTGGTTTGATAACAATGATATTTGTTCATTTTATTAAAGAGTTCAAATAATACAGAAAAATTGCAATGATAAAATTAGAAAACTATGTAACTCTCCACAAACTCTACCGCTCAGGAATAACTCCCATTAACATTAAATGAGCATCAAATCAGACACACACACACACACACACACACACACACACACACACGTTGTTCAACTATTGGAGGACATTTCTGTGTTACCTTCTGGCTATAAATGCTGCTGTGGGAACTCTGAGTTCATCCTGATTCTTCCACCTGGTTATCTGAGGAAGTCTTTATAATTGAAAGTCAGTGGCTTTAGTAGAACACTGAGCTCTTTCTACCAAATTTCTTGTTCTGTGATATATCCATATTTTCAATATGCAGACTTTTAATTTAATTTAATTTTCCTAATTCATGGAAATTATCTTGTGTTTTATCTTGGAAAACTTCTGTTCCATTTGTTGGGTTTTTCACTGCAGGGACACCAATCATCCTAATACAGGATCATCTCCACTGACTGCCATAGCTGTAAGTTTCCCACTAATTGCTTTAAGTGTTTGACTTTTGAATCTTTGTTCACTGTTGTTCCTGTAAACCATTACCTCCGACCCCCATCATTAATTTGATCGTTAGCTGTGGTTGGGTCAGTTCCTTGCCATTTTTAATGTATTGATTAGTTCTGTAATGCCATCTGAGTCCTCAGTTTTGTTAAGTTTGCAGTCTTCATTTTCATATCATTCTGTTGTTTTTCATCTTGTCCTTGAGCTTTATTGAATTCATGTTCTCTTTGACTTGCTATAGTAAGGAGCAGTTGTGGGGAAGTGTTCCTGTGTCCTGTGAGTTGTTACTTTTTTTCAGGGTTAGTTTTGTATGCTGAGCTCCTGGGAGTGTGTTTGCTTATTGCATGCTTATCAGCCTGCTCATGCTTGGGGAGCTCTGCATTTGGGCCGGCCTGCTCCTCCATCAGTGAGGTGACCCAAGGGAAGTCACTTCTTGGCAGTCTTTCTACAGTATCTGGGCAACCTGTTTTCCTTCGGGAGGCAGAGTGAGGGCTGGATATTTCCTGTGTTATCCATTTTTCTGTGCGCTGAAGAAGTGACAGATGAAGGTGGTGTGGAGGTGTGAGTGGGGCAATTGCTCAGTTGAGGGCTTGACCTGCAAGCAAGGCTGACTACATAATTTGTGGGGCCCAGTGCAAAATGAAAATGTGGGCCCTTAGTTCAAAAAGCAGGAAAAAAATGTACCACTAAAGTTACCAAAATATAAAATATTTTCCTTTAAAATTTTTTTTTATAACTTACCACACCTAATAGGGGTAATAGTGGTACATGAGTAACAACATAAACTTACAAGTTATAGAAAGCAATATTTTTGGTGTCATAATGTTTGATAATTTCAAGTTTTGAGACAGAGCTTTCTTTTGATGCAGTGGTTACTGGAACTGTTAAGAGTAGTTTATAGGCTGTGACAACCAGGACTGGCTGCATAATTTTCAGGGCCCAGCACAAAAGGAAAATATGGGGATCTGTGTTAAAAAAAGAAAGTAGGATAAAAGTGCCATTAATGGTACTAAAATATAACACTTTTTCCTTCTATGGTCTCTCTCTTGACTTACGGTGTTGTTTTTGTTAGATATTTAATCTACTAAGTAAAGAAAATAAAAAATTGAAATTATTAGTGCATTTTACTGTTCATCTTTATATTGTACAATGCTAGTTATAAATGCAAATATACAAATATTTAATGTGGAATCGCCAAAACTATACAATTCATATTTCATAGCTTGTACATGCATATGTATTTTGTTCTTACCAGAACAGTGGAAAAACTGCACGCAATTAACTGAACTGTTTTTGCTTCACTTATCTTTATGTGCACATTCTACTCACACTCTCAACCTTCAGGTTGCTGATGAGTAAAAGAGGATTGAAAGGAAAAGGAACTTTGGATTGCCTTATCTTTCTCTTCCTTCTATGTCATCATTTTCAGCATAAGTGTTTGGCTAATACAGGGCAATTACACAAATAAGAAAGGTGACAGTAAGGTTTCTTGGTCATCCATATTTTTAGAACATCATTGCCTTCTCTCTGCATTTGAAGCAAGTTCTAATTTGAATGGAAAGTGTGACCTCTTGGGGTTATTAGTGCTCCTGCTTACTCAGTTATAGAAATAACATACTTACCTTGTATGTATATAGAAATGATACTTACATGCTTTGATTCTCACTGAATTCTCAAACATTACGGGGTGTCATGAACACTATTTTGTAAATGAAGAGCGAGAAATGGGAAGCAAGCATATTGCATTAAGTCCTCTGCTCAGGTGCATGCTCAATTGTCCCTTCTGACTTCACTTTCAAAGATAAAATTATTGAGAATTTCATGAGGGTGACAACAGAGTGTTAAAACAAACTTGGGGTCCTTCTGAGCACGGGCCCTATGTGACTACACAGGTTGAATGGCCATGACGCCTGCCAGACTGATGGTATTCTGCCAGACTCGATGTCCATGGCCCACCAGCTTTTGAAGTTACTGTGGTATATTACTGTGTTTCCCTGAAAATAAGACCTAGCCAGACAATCAGCTTTAATGCGTCTTTTGGAGCAAACATTAATATAAGACCAAGTCTTATTTTACTATAAAAAAGACCGAGTCTTATATAGTATAATATAATATGATACAAGACTGGGTCTTATATTAATTTTTGCTCCAAAAGGCGCATTAGATCTGAGGGTCTGGCTGGGTCTTATTTTCAGGGAAACATGATAGGTGACTGTATTATATTAGGAGCATATACCTGTTTGTTTCCTGATGGAGAATATGATTAATGGTTTTTGGAGTTTTTATTTAATTTGTTCGGTATTGAGCGAGGCAGATTTGGTGATGTAGTTTCAATCCACCAACCTAATGCCCTCTTCTGTTACTCCCCGCTTCTCTTGACTAACTAATCTTCCAAGTTGCAGCTTAAATCTCACATCATTATCTCAAGAGAAATGAAAAAAAAATACACAGAGCTGAATAAAAATGAAAATACAGCATATCGAAATATGTGGACTATAGCGAAAGCAGTGCTAAGAAGGAAATTTATTGGAGAAGAGGAAATATTTAAAACCAATAATCTAAGTTCTTATCTCAGGAAACTAGGAAAAGAGCAAAATAAACCCAAAGAAAGCAGAATTAAGGAAATAATGATAAGCAGAGATCAATGAAATTGAAAACAGGAAATTATGGGAAAAGCCAATGAAACAAAAACGAGTTCTTTAAAAAACATCAATAAAATTGATAAATCTCAAGGAATACTGAAAGAGAAGACATACATTACCAATATCAAGAATGAAACAGGGGACGTTACTACAGATCATGCAGCCATTAAGAGGATAATAAAGGAAGACTACAAACAATCTCATAAATTGAATGACTTTGAATAAATGAATCAATTCTTTAAAAAGCACAAGTTAACCAAACTCAACCAAGATGAAATAGACAACCTGAATAGTCCTATAACCATTAAATAAATTGAATTTGTAATTAAAAAGCTCCCCAAAAAGAAATCTCCAGGCGCAGATGGTTTCAATGGAGAATTCTACCAAACATTTAAAGATAGTTAACACCAGTTTTATATACTCTCTTCCAGAAAAACAGAAGAAGAGGGATTAACTCATTTTATGAGGCTGATTACCTTGATGCCCAAACCAGGCAAAGATACTACAGAAAGTAAAACTACAGACCAATATTTTTCATTAACTTAGATATAAACATCCTTAACAAAATACTAGGAAATTCAATGGGAACCAAAATCAAAAGCACAATTATATTTACTGTTGCTCTGAAGAAAATGACATACTTAGCTATAAACAAAAAACACATACAGAGTCCGTATACCGAAAATTGTAAAATGTTGGTAAAATAAATCAAAGAAAACCTAAATAAATGGAGAGACATACTGTATTCATAGAATAGAACATAGGAGAGATGTCAGTTTTCCTAAATTGGTTGATATGGTTAATGCATATCTAGTAAAATCCCAGCAAGGTATTTTGTAGATGCAGATAATTCTTATTTTAAAATTTATATGGAAATCCACAGGCTCTAGAATAGCAAAAACAATTTTTAAAAATAAGAATAATGAAGGAATCACCCTAACCCAATATTAAGGCCTACTATACAGTGTCAATAATCAAGACAGTGTGGTATTGGAGGGGAGATGGACACATAAATCAATGGAACAGAATAGATAACCCACAAATAGACCCACACAAATATACCCAACTTATCTTTTGACAAAAGTGCAAAAACAATTTCATGGAGGAAACATAGCTTTTCAACAGAGTTGGAGCAGTTGGACATCTGTAGGCCCAAAATGAATCTTGACCTATAACACAAAATATAAAATGAAAAACTATAAAGCTTTTAGGGAAAAACCATAGGAGAAAAACTTCAGTATCTAGAAGTAGGCAAAAAGTTCCTAGACTTGGTATCAAAAGCATGGTCCATAGAAGGAAAAATTGACAAATTGGACTTTATGAAAATTAAAAACATTTGCTCTGCTAAAGCCCATGTGAAGAGGATGAAAAGACAAGTTACAGACCGGGAGAAGATAGTTGCAAACCACATATCCAGCAAAGCACTAGTATTTACAATATATAAAGAACTCTCAAAAACGGAACATTAAAAAAGAGATCTCTCTTTATTATCTTTATAACTGCATGTAAATCTATGATTATCTCAAAATGAAAAGTTTAATTTAAAGAAATTTTTCATATCTTGATTGCATCCTTTTTTCTGACCCTCCAGACTAGCATTCTTGTTGAACCCTGAACTTCTCCTTTGGAGCATTTGTCATGGTTTTGTAATTATTTGAGTGGTTATTAATTTAATGTCTGTCTCTCCCGTTAGGTTGCAAGCAATATACTTCTGTATCTCCAGCTCTGAAACAATGCCCAGTAAATATTTATTGAATGACTAAGATTAATGCCTTGCAGAATTATAGAAGAGTTTGAAATTACTTTGTATTTGTCAAATTCGTTAAATCCGTCCTCCCCTGCTTTCTTTTTGTTGAAAAACGAACACGTTATTTTATTCCCAGGACACCCCTCATACTTCGAACCTCCCGGTTGAGCCCTGCGTCATCAGCAGCCTCTGTATAACATCTGCTGTTTCTCCAGACTCTTCAAGTTGGACAGCTGCCGAGACTATCCGCCCTCTTGGCCTCCTCAGGGCTGTTTACCCAGTAATTGGTCTCATTACACTGTGTTGGAGTTTTAGAAAGACAGCATGATGCTGTTATTATTCAATGAATAACAACATCTAAATTGATCCAATGCTCAGTGAAAATGACATTTCTAGCTCTGGTTATAACAACCGATTCAAACATTTTGACTTATTACTGAAAACAGTTCAAGTGCCTTCAACTTCTTAAATGACAAATTATCTTCAGAAAATATATTGAAGGGAACCTCTGTGCCAGATAAGGCCTTATAATGAAGTGACTTACGTATGTGGCAGGAAAAGTTAGTTTAAGAATTCTGTTTGAATTCTTAGCAGTGTTTGCCTGAGAAAGAAAGGACTGTTTGGGAAGTCACAGGCGGGCAGCATTCCTGTTTGCTGTTCCTTGAACCAGTCTGGTTGTGAAGAAGTCAGCAGGATTGTCTCATGCAGTGTGACTTTGCACAACATTGTTCAAGGCATACGAGGTTTGACAATTAAGTTTGCGAACTCATCCTAGAAAAAGTGCTACATACCTCACTGTTGAATATCACTACGGTCACCTTTGAAGTATTCCCTTTGGGAAGCTATGCACCGACGCCTGCACCTAGTCCAACCTTCAAAGCAATTTTGGAACTCTTTTTCTGGAATGGCCATCAGAGCTGTCGTCATATTACCCTCAATATCCTGAATGTCATCAAAATGTCTTCCTTTCAATATTTCCTTTATCTTCGGGTAAAGAAAGAAGTCATTGGGGGCCAGATCAGGTGAGTAGGGAGGGTGTTCCAATACAGTTACTTGTTTATTGGCTAAAAACTCCTTCACAGACAGTGCTGTGTGAGCTGGTGCATTGTCGTGATGCAAGAGCCATGAATTGTTAGTGAAAAGTTCAGGTCGTCTAACTTTTTCACGCAGCCTTTTCAGCACTTCCAAATAGTAAACTTGGTTAACATTTTGTCCAGTTGGTACAAATTCATAATGAATAATCCCTCTGATATCAAAAAAGGTTAGCAACATTGTTGTAACAAGTTTGTGAATTTAATTGTCTGACTCGTATACATATTCTCAAGACAACAGAGAAATCCCCCTTTATGAGTGCAGAAATATTATATACTCAGTGCAGAAAACTTAGAAGAGTAAAACACGAATCCTCCCAAATATCAACACCAAGAGATAATCACTCTTTTTAAATTAAAAATTTGGAACTAATTTAGTCTTAGAGAAAAGTTGCAAAATAATTGTTGGTAGGAAAACTGGTCCCCAAAGATATTCATTCCCTAATCTCAGAAGCCTCTGAATGTATTATGTAATATGGGAAAGGAAACTTTGCAGATGTATTTGAGGTTACAAACCTTCAAATTGGGAGATTAGCCTGGAATATCCAGGTGGGTCCATCTAATCACATGAGTCCTTAAAAGCAGAGAACTTTCTCCAGCTGAAGTCAGGTAGATTCAAAGCACGAGGACTCAACACATTTTCGCGGCTGTTGCAATGGAGGGGGCCATGTGCAAGGACTGGAGCGAGGCCGTTAGGGGATAAGGGTGGCCCCTAGCTGATAGCCAGCAAGGAAATGCAACATTTTTCCTATAACTGCAAGGACCTGAATCCTGCCAACAGCCTGAGTGAGCTGGCAGAAAGTTCCCTGAGTCCCAGATGAGAGCCAAAGCCTCCATGAGTACCTTGATTTTAGCCTGTTAGACCCTGAGCAGAGAATCTAGCTATGGCATGCAGACTCCTGACCTATGGAACTGGAAGTTGTTGTAAGGTGCTAAATTTGTGATAGTTTATTATGTAGCAATAGAAAACTAATACAATAGTACAAAGAGTCCCTGTATATCCTTCACCCAGCTTCCCTTAATGTTAACATTTTACATATGATAGTACCATGATCAGAACCAGGACATCGACCCTGGGACAATACTACTAACTAAACTACAGACTTTATTTGAAATTCAAATAATTAGTTTAGTTTCCACTAATGTCCTTCTTCTGTTTTAGGCTCTGATCTAGGATTAAACAGTGCATTGACTCATCATGTCTCCTTAACCTCTTCTAATCTGTGACAGTTCCCCAGTCTTTCATGACCTTGACACTTTTGATGAATACTGACTAGTTATTTTGTAGACTATAACCATTTGAGTTTGTTAGATGTGCCTATATGAATTCAATGAAGTTATGTACTACTGACAAGAATACCACAGTGATGTGCTTTTCTTAGTGCATCATATCCAAGGGTTCGTGATCTCAACGTATCTTATTACTGGCTTTATTCCCCTTGATCGCTTTGTTATGGTGGTGTCTGCTGGGTTTCTCTACTGTAAAGTTGTTGTCTTTCCCTTTGTATTAGTAAATATCTTTGAAACTATGCAAATCTTGTTTCTCTTTAAACTCTTGCCTATTAGTTTTAGAATCCATTAGTGGATTTTGTCAGCAATGAGGGGAGAATGGAAGGACTCAATAGTTTAATCAGTATCCTTCCATCTTCCACTCATGTTTGGTGAATGTGTTTGTATAATGTATATACTCCTGTGTGTGAGTGTGTGTGTGTGTGTGTGTGTGTGTATCAAATAGGGTATATTTGTTACATATTATAATGCTATTTTATAACCAGCTGTTTACTTAGCAATGTATCATGAGCATTTTTCCTTAATAATAAATATTTTTTAGAACATGAGTTCTAAAAGTAATTATTATTATTATTATTAGTAGTAGTTAGATAGCATTTCATTTTATGATTCTATTATTTTTCTAGCCAGTTTACAAGTCTTGGATGATTGCTTGAAATTATTTTCTAACATATATAGGGTGCAGTGGGTATCTTTGTACATATGCCTTTGCACACATCTCTGTATTTCCTAAGGATACTTTTCTTGAAATCAAATTGCTGGCTGGAAAGGTTTGCATGTTTTAAAAACATTTGATACGCATTGTAAACTTCCCTCTCTTTGACCCAAAATGCAGATGTGTGGCAGCTTTTCCCATTCATCTGATGCTGAGCAGGATTTTATATCAGGATTTTCAGCATTCTTGCTCAAGGTGTAATCATTTAATAATAATTATATTCCCACAAAGCCAGTTCTCTATTTTCAGAACAAGTGATTGCGAGTGGAGACACAGGCCACTGCAGACACCAGTCTGTGCAGAGCTAGGGGTGAGTGGAAAGCTCAGCTCAGTCTGAAGTTAGCGCACAGTGGGCTGCCTGTTGGGACAGGCTGCTCTGGGGGTCCTCAGTATTTGGTGGTATCAGAATCAGCTGGGAGGCTTATTATAATATAGATGTCTGCTTTCAAATCTAAAGATCAGAATCCTTGGGGGAGGGTCCCAGTCATCTGTATTTTCAACAATCTCATCAGGGGTATCAAAAGGAGGTGGTCCTTGGGACATACTTTGAGAAACACCCCTTTTGGCTCTAAGCAGCCTTAAGAGATTATTCTTTGGTGGCTCTAAGAGGAATAATGGACACGTGAATGTATGCCTTAATTTTTACCATGTGCTTTCTCTAGCCCTCTAAGGCGGGCTTTCTCTAGCTTTCTTCTCACAATTATCCACTTTTTAGTTAGTCCTCCTTTTTCTTTTTCTTTCTTTTTTTCTTTTTAATCCAAGCTCTATTTTTTTGGATAAAGTGTACTTGTCCAAAATAGAAACATTTTCTTTGTATTAAATAAATGATCATATCACTCCCACCATTACATCTCTCCTCCAGCCTCAGTGACAGTGACAGTATCTTGCTCTGGTGACCGTCTGGTGACTTCATATTGATTTCACCGGATTCTCACAGCATCTGTTCAGGGAAAGGGAAGCTGGTATTAGGAGCCACTGCCCATTTGTAAAGATTAGGAAACCGGCTTAGAGAGGTGAAGTAATAATGATAATTACATTCATTGAGTCCCTGTTGTGTCCCAGCACCCCTGCAGAGTGGAAATTAATATCCATAGGCCCAAAGATGTCATGAGACTGACCTAGTGAGCTGATGAGAAACAGAGCTGAACTTTGCATTACAGTCTGGTCGAGGCCGGATTCTCATTGTAGCCCATCAAGCCTGCGGCTCTTTGATGGCAGGACTGGGATGAGAGCTCAGGTGCGCTGGCTCCTGGTCTAGCACAGTTGCCCCTGAGCCACAACATCTTCAAGTGTGTGTACGTATGTAGTGGGGGTGGGGACAGGATCCTCCCAGTTCTGGGGTCTTGATTCTTGGTGTAGTGCAGTTTCTGTCCACAGGTATATTTACTTACAATCTTAGTGTGTATATGGTGAGGGTGGGGGAGCTGAATACACATAGTTCTTTGGCTTTTAGAGTGTCTGGATCCCCTAACCCCAACACCAACCGGGGTGATGAAAATCCACTCAGAAGCATCATATTTATGGAAGCTGTTCCTACATCATGTATGAATGGGCCGTAGAGACTAGGCTGCCATGGAGGAAATTAACCTTCAAGGTCGATGCCGAAAGCTGCATTATCTGCTTCTGAATTTCCAGGCTGTTATCTATTGTTTATGTGAACGTGATCCATTTTAAGGTGGAATATTTAAGGCTTACGAGGCATTAAATCATAGTTCTGCTCTTAACATGCTTTATAGAGAAGTTAGGACACGATTTTCTTCACACAGATTATTAGATTTATCCCCTTAAAAGGGACTAGCTCCCTAAAGCAATGGGTGTGATGTGTGCCAGGATCAGTGTATCATTGTTAGGTGGCCCCTAAACTATGCAGTTGAGAACAGAGAGAGGAGGGAGTACAGTGAAATTCCTTTATGTAGGAAATGGTCATCACTTCTGTTATCTCATGGTAAAAAGTAAGTATTTACATTAACTGTAATATATAAACACACACACGGGAACCCTTTTCATCAGTTAGGGTACTGAGAGCAGCAGGTCCTTAAATTGGCTCGATTTCTCTAGGTCAGAGTAGAGGGAAGAGGGCAAAGGAGTTCTCCCAGATGACTCTTTAACAACTTCTCCTTTTTCCTGAAACTTCATATACCTTCTCTCTCATTCTCACCTTCAACAATCGAAGAACACCTGCATACGAGGTCTGACAATTAAGTTTGCGAACTCATCCTAGAAAAAGTACTGCACTACCTACCTCATTGCTGAATATCACTATGGTCACCTTCGAAGTGCTCCCCTTGGGAAGCTATGCACTGATGCCAGCACCTAGTCCACTCTTCAAAGCAGTTTTGGAACTCTTTTTCTGGAATGGCCATCAGAGCTGTTGTCGAATTACCCTTGATGTCCTGAATGTCATCAAAATGTCTTCCTTTCAGTATTTCCTTTATCTTCAGGTAAGGAAAGAAGTCATTGGGGGCCAGATAAGGTGAGTAGGGAGGGTTTTCCAATACGGTTATTTGTTTATTGGCTAAAAACTCCCTCTCAGACAGTGTCATGTCAGCTGGTGCATTGTTGTGATGGAAAAGCCATTAATTGGCGAAAAGTTCAAGTCGTCTGTTTTTCATGCAGCCTTTCAGCACTTCCAAATAGTAAACTTGGTTAATGGTTTGTCTAACTGGTACAAATCCATAATGAACAATCTCTTTGATATCAAAAAAAGTTAGCAACTTTGTTGCAACAAGTTTGCGAACTTAATTGTCAGACCTCGTACTTCCCATCACCTCACTGGCACAATGACTGCGTCCCTCTGGGTACATGTTGCCTTTCTTCCTGTTACTTTGGATGCCAACTTCCTTTGCCCTCTCAAGCACTTTGCTCCAACAGGTTTTCCCTTCTCTTTTTCTCCCCCACAAAATAATGTTTACCTTTACTACATATGGATTACTTTAATGTTTTCTTTCTTTTGTAGAGTTTTATATTTTATTTATTTATTTATTTCAATTACAATTGACGTTCAATATTATATTAGTTTCGGGTGAGTTTTTCCCTTTTCTGTATCATCAAATTTTTCCTATCGACTGGATCATTCCCATCAGCATATATGTATTTGCTATACTATTACCTATTTTAAGATACAAAAGGCTTCTTTATCATATATCCTTCTCTAGAGTTGACTTACTTCTCTCCTTCCTTTATAACAAAACTTGAAAAAGGAGTAGGTATATATTTAACTTTTTAACAAACTGCTAAACTGCTTTTCGAAATGGTATTTGCATTTTACACTCTTTCCAGCAATGTATTAGAGTTCTGGTCCATATTCTCTCTGACATTTAAAATTTTTAGCCATTCTAATGGGAGGAGTAGTGAAGAGTAGTGGTATCTCATTGTGGTTTTGAGTTGCATTTCCTTTTTCATAATAATGGTAAGCACCTTTTCATGTGCTCCATGGCTATTCAGAAACCTTCTTTTGTCAAGTGTCTATATTTTGGAGGAGCTCATGGGGAGGATGTGACCGCTGGGTGACCTGCGAGCTAGACCTGGGCAGTTGGAGGCGCCTCACTCCCTCCCCGTCCTTGGAATGTATGCTCTGCTCTCCGTTCCTACAGCAGAAGCCAGTTCAAGGACACAGCCTTGCAGGCTTGAGAGAGCAATGTGTTGTTGAGACCATCTGGATGTATACGTGACTGAACCCAGCTAAGGCCTCTTTATAAACTTTTAAGATTCTGGCAGGTGGTTTCAGAGATCTACTTGTCTTTTGGTGCCCAAAGCAAGCCTTTTAAGTTCCTTTGCTTTTATTAAACCTGCTATAGGAGTAGCCTATTATTAATTCTGCTCATTTTTTAAAAATTGAATTGTTTGTATTTTTATTATTGATATGTAGGACTTTATTCACGTATCTTCTGGATTCAAGTTCTTTTCAGAAATGTGTGTTTTATGGCTTGCTTTTCTTTCTGTTTTTCTTTTTTCCCCCTTCTTCCACCTCATTCCCCCCTCCCCCTCTAAACCTTTGTTTAATCTCCAGAAATTCATTAAAAGTTAAATGCTTTACCCATTTGTGGTGGCCTCTTCTGCCATGTTCTGCTGTAGTAAGGATGAAGGCAACTATGGTATGTATGTCTGTTTATGGATTCTGTTTCACTAGGTTTAATTGCATTTTCCGCTCTCTGTTATACCTGAAGAGACTATGATTTTGTGGTTAACCACTTTTTTCTTGTTGTTAGGGTTGGAGCAACATTCTTTAGCAACTTTCTATATCTCATGTGGAAGTGCAAATATTCTACTGGTTTTGACATGCTGTATTTAAATTTATGTTTTTCCATTCTAAACACTTTCTAATTTCCATGATGATTTTTTTTCAATGAACGGTGTGTATTTCTGGTATTTAAAAATTTCCAAATATACAGATTTTAAAAAAGTATTTTTGTTATTGATCTCTAACTTAACTGCCTTTAATGAGAATAAGGCAGGTATGCTTTGGAGTGTTTAATATTTGTTATGATCTGTCTTACATTTTGAATGGTCAGTTTTATAAATGCTGCATGTGAATGAAAAGAGTATATATTCTTTAGCTATTGGTTAATTAGGTCAAGCTGTTTTTCAAATGTTCTTTGTAAACCTTTATTAATTTTTGTGCCCTAGATTGTAAATTGCTGAGAGAGGCTTGTTAAAATCTACCATGATTGTGGATTTGCCAGTTCCTCCTTGTAATTCTTTAATTTTTGATTTATACATTGTAAGCCACATTATTAGGTGTGTACAAGTTTAAAATCGCACCTTTTATTATATGGTGACCTGCTTTATCTCATATAATGTTTTTTTGCCTTCAAGGTTATTCAACTTTAGTTTATGCTCCTCACTCTGGTTTCCTCTTTGTCTCTGGTATGTAGGAATTTCCCCTTTTTTTTCTGTTGAACTCTATTATAGATTAAACTTCCCTCTCCCATTTTGTTTAGCATGTCAATCAGTGTGTGCGTGCATGCGTGCGTGTAGTTGCTAGGGCTTGCTCTGTGAAGTCTGTTTATTCTGGCCCCTAAGTCCATGAGGGCCTCTCTAGCTTCTCTCCATCATGACTTTTGACCTTTCAGCCAGAAACTGGCCTTTGGAAGGACTTTTGACCTTCCTCTCCCATCACTGACTGCTTTGTTTTCAAGTTCCCATTCACATTGCCCAGCAGGGGACCCTGATTGGCCTACCTTAGCATTTTGCTCGGGATGTCACCATAGGAGACCTGGCCTGCCTATGAGTTAGCTGCCCTTGGGACACGTGCCCATCCCTAATTTAACTGGGTCTGTGTGCTGGGCAGTTTTACATCCAGAGGGCTGTGGAATGGCAAACTGGCCAATTTGGCCCTTCTGTCGGTGGGCTGTTAGTGAGCTGGTCCTTGGTTGGTTGTTAGCCTCAGTTTCTGTGGCAAAGAGCATTCTGTTCAGAATCTGCTGCCTCATTTCACTGCAGCATGGTGCCTCCCTGCATTTACAGAGCCCATCTGGAAGCCAGGGCATTTGCTAGGCTCTGAGGAAGGCTTGAGATTCATGTTTAGGAAAGGCTGATCAGTGCCCTTGCCTCTCAGGCCAGCTCAGTGTTCGTTATCAGGCCTTCTCCCCCATCACTCCAGTCACCTGCCCCAAAGTTCCTTTTATCACAGATAGAGCCTATTAGATCATGTTGGGAATTGGTTCCGAAATAGGCTGCTAGGCAAAGTCTTACAAAGCAGAGCATGGAAAACAAGCTCTTATGATTTTTAATGAAAGAGAAGTCTTGCCTGTCTGGGACCAGTGAGGTTCCTACATAGCTATTCTGATCTTGAGAATCTGTCCAAATGTGGGAAAATTTCCTTATTTGACATAATTAGGATCTATTATTTACTTCATGTCTAAGGATCTCTGTGAGCAAGCCTTGGATATTCGTCTCATTTACCTGTTTATCAGACGCCTGGTGAGTGATATGGGAGATTCACTAACCTTCAATCGCCGAGTGATAGGTTATCAGAGCTGGAAGGAATCTAGGAAATGTCCTTCATCCCTCTCACTTTACCATAGCATAACTGAGCTCCAGAAAGGGGAAGGGGCCAGCCCAAAGTCTCACTTCAGCTGGTGGCAGAGGTGGGAAAGGACCCTGGTCCTTTAACCCTCCCTGTCCAGAGCCACCTTCCTCTGATCATACTCTCCTCGACGGCAGAGCACTAAATTATGCTTGAAGTTTTAATATGGTTTTGTCAGAGTTGATTTAGGATCTCCAGTGATAGCAATTTCTAGAAATTAAAGCATAGGAGAGCTGTGGTCCCTTGATGTGTGATTGTGGACAGGGGTAAATGACTGAGTGGGGGGTGGATCCATGTACAGGGCCTGTGGGGAAAATTATAAATGCTGCTCTAAGCCTAGTGTTATCTCATCCTGCTCAGGGTGAGGATAATAGTACCCCACATCTTGTTTCAATGTTATGGGTTTCCCTTTTCCCTCTTTGTTTAGTCCGTTTCCTGCCTTCTTCCACCACTTTCTTATATACCATTAACCCCTCGTTTCTGTAATCTTTGTTTCTTTCCCTACTAACCTCTGACATAAAGTATTAATTTTTGGCATTCCCCCCCCCCCTTTCTTTGAAGTGCTCCTTCTGGCTACAAAAACTTCCAATTAAGTTTTTTAAATAAAAGATAGAAGTTAAAAGCAACTGCTGCCTGGGGTTAGCAGGATGGAAACTTGTAGTTGCTTGAAGCTGTACTTCAAAAAGAGAAAACTCAATTTTAAAAGTGTAGAAGTTTATTCGTAAAATACATTGTGTTCAAAAAATGACTGTGGATACTGCAGGCTGTAGAGGAGTCAAACTGTAGGTCACTTGTTCTGTTGTATTTATTTATAAAATATTCTTTTTCTATGGAATGTTTTTATTCTAAATAAAAGTAAAGGGACATTTTTAAGCATTTGGATCCTTGTTTCTTCTGGTCTCAGTAACGTTAATTAATTTAATATTGAGATTCTCATCTTTTTAAAGTACTTTTACAGAGTTCTTACATATATTTCATTTATGTGCTATTGCATACATACAGAAGAATGTATGAATGTATCTCAAACTTCTCTTATTTTTTAAAGCAATTTCCCTTATTCCTAAATCCATTTATAATAGACTCCCCAGAAAGTGTGGATAGTCTGATAGGAATCCCAGGGCTGAGGAGTGAGTGGGGTGCTAGGAGCACTCCTCATTACCAGGCGGAAACACCATCCAGAGCTCCCTTTCCTTCTGCTTCCGGGCTGTCCTCGCCAGGAAGTTCTAGCCACTCCTTTAATTCAGCATTTGTTGGCCCCAACAAATCAACGTGTGGACTTCCGGGAAAATCTGGAGCTGACCAGCAACATGGACAAAAGAAGGGAAACTTCTGAAAAAATCACTTTTTCCTCATTTTCATCTTAAATCCAAGGAAATAGTCAAGGAGGAGAAAAATAAACAATCATCACTAAATGCAGGGTTTTTCAAACTGCAGGCTGTTAACGTTGGTACCTAGATCATGAAATCAATATAAAGGCTCATGACCTGCATTAAAAGAAAAAGAAGTGAATAGAAAATACAAATACATGGAACAGTGAAGATAACTATAGCTTTGTGAATTTTTATAGGTATATGTGTGTCCACATGCGCGCGCTCACACACATACACACACACACAGACACACACAGACACATACACACACACGCAGGAACATTATAGAGAATGTATTTCTTACCAGGGATTGATGCGAAAGAAGTCTGAGAAGCAGACTGGCTTAAAGGTGCAGAGCTTATTCTGTGTGCTAGGCTGTCTGGGTAGGACTTCCATGTTTACCACGGAAACGGAACCCCTGCTTTTTACCTGTGGTCTACAGGTCCTACTGACATAGTGATTTTTGAGGGACACGACCACCTTTTCCTAATTTCCTTGTCTGTGCTAACATTACGATTCTTTTGTAGATATGCCTCTAGAGCTCCCATCCGCCTTTCTCTACGTCCACATCCCCTCACTCTAGTCCGGCCATTGACATCTTTCATCTTGGAGACTGTCCCTTACAGAGGGCTTGGGGGGATTTGAGGGCTGAGCAAGGAAAATGGTATGACCACAAGATGGCAGTGGCACACACAAGCTTTATTGGGCGATTCTTTGATGGTTCCCAGCCAAGGAAATCCCTCTCAGCTGGAGTCTGTCCAGAGGCCAGAAGCTGGGAGTTGCTCTTCAGATGGAGAGGTGGGGCAAGGGGCCTCTAGGTGGCAGGGGGGATTCCATATCTAGGTGGTGTCCCTCAGCAGCCCAGTGGGGAGTCTCTGGGTCCGAGCAACTTGAGGTCTCAGAACCACAAGGCACTGTCTTATCAATGGCCTTCAGATGCTGGGTATAGTTTTGTTGACTATGAAAGGCAGGGAGGCCCCAAATGGCTGAAAATCTGCTTGATCAGGCTATTTTTAAATGATTGGATTTGTACAAATTTGAGCTTGGTGGCAGTGGGCTTTTGAGCTAACCGGTCTCAGCCTACGGTGAAGAAATAAACAACCTAGTGGCCAATGTACAGATGTCATCTTTGGTCTATTTATATAACACTCTTCAATCCATCTTCCATACACAAACCTGAGACATGCTTTTAAAATGCAAATCAGGCCTTGTCACTTCACTGCTTTCTTACTGTTTCTGTTTTCCTGTTATACCTTTGCTCATCCCTTTATTTTTAGCTTTTCTCAACCACTTTGTTCATGTGTGTCTCTTATATACAGCATATAGTTGAATCTTGCTTTGTGAGCCAAACTGGAAATCTTTTTCTTTTAATAAGTTAATTAATTCTTTCAATGGACTTAAGCCCATACACAGTGATGGTCACATTAGTGGTCTCAATGCTGTCATATTATTTTATAATTATGATGTGTATTATATTTGCTGTATTCTCTACTTGATATTTTCTTTGTTTAAATTTATTTGGATATTTAAGAAGGTTGATATTTTTGTTCTAGTAATTACCTTTGTACTTAAAAAAACCCCAAACATGTGACCAGGATACTGCTTTCTTATTTAACATTTTAATATCAGGTATCAGGCTTTTCTTTCTTTTTTTAAAGCTTCATCGATATATAGTTCAGAGCATGCAATTCACTCATTTAAAGTATATAATAATACAGTGGTTTTTAGTATACTCACAGATATGTGCAACCATCATCACAGCCAATTTTAAAACATTTTCATCACCTGCAGAGGAAATCCTGTACCTTTAGCTATCACCCACCTAGCCTTCCAGCCTGCTCCCCCAATTGTAGGCAACCCCTAATCTACTTTCTGTGTCTTTAGATTTTCCTGCTATGTACATTTCATATGAATGAAATCATGTAATAGGTAGTTTTTTGTGACTGGCTTCTTTCAGTTAACATAATGTTTTCAAGGTTCATCCATGTTGTAGCATGTATGAGTACTTCACTCCTTTTTCTAGTCAAATAATATTCTACTATATGGATACCCTACATTTTGTTTAGCCATTTGTCAGTTGATGGAAATTTGGGTTGTTTCTACTTTTTGGCTATTGTGAATAATGCCAAGCATACATATACAAGCTTTTGTGTGATATATATTTTAATTTCTCTTGAATATATGCTTAGGAATTGCTAGGTCGTATCGTGGGTGGGTAGTCTACATTAAACATTTTGAGAAACTACCTAACTGTTTCCCAAGGTTGCTGTGCCATTTTCCATCCCCAGTTTATGAGGGTTACAGTTTCTCCACATCTTCATAAATGCTTGCTATTATTAGGTCTTTTTTTTATTATAGCCATTCTAGTGGGTGTCAAGTGGTATCTCATTGTGCTTTTGAGTTGCATTTTCCTGATCACTAATGATGTTGAGCATCTTTACATGTACTTATTGGTCATTTATATATCTTTTTTGCATAAATTAGCATTCAAATTCTTTGCCCATTTTTAAATTGGGTTGCCTTCTTACTATTGAGTTACAAGAGTTTATCTTTTAAATCTATATATATTCTGGATACAAGTCCTCATCAGATTTGCAGATATTTTTCTCTTATTTCACGGGTTGTCTTTTTACTTTCCTGATAGTGTGCTTTCAAGCACAAAATTTTTAAATTTTTATGAAATCCAGTTTATTTATTTTTTCCACTTGGTTGCTTGTACTTTTAGTGTCACATCTAAATAGGCTTTTCCTAACCCCAAATCATGAAGATTTACACTTATGTTTTCTTCCGAGAGTTTTATAATTTTACCATTTACATTTAGGTCTATGGTGCATTTTGAGTTAATTTTTGTGTCCTATATAAAGAAGAGATTCATCTTTATTCATTTTTTTCCAACATAATGATTATATTTATTATTTTATCTCTGCGTAAGAAATGAAAATAAACTGTGAGAAGCTATAAATGCATGCCACTTTATGAAGATTATAGAACAATGGAGACATCAATTGTAAAGGTTGAAAGTGGCTTATTCTTTGGGGATGCAAGGACAACACATACAAAGGTCATCAGTGGTGAGATTATGGACAGCATCTGCCAGCTGGAGTTTTCTCACCAATGGAAAGTTTAAAAATGAAGGTAAGAGGACACTGGCTACCCCCTCACCTCTTACCCAGAGAGTATGAGTGGGAAGACATCAGAAGATGCCTAAAATCTCTACAAACACATAGGTTTACAAAAAAGCAAGCTTTAAACCCAGACACTCAGGCAATGTTGAAATTTGATCTCGGGAGAAGATCCTCATTTTATGATGTTTGAACACACTGTTTTTCTTGCTGGATAGTTTCCTTTGAGGGGAGAGTATTTTTTTTTTTTTTTTTTCAGTATTAGTTTTCTTCAGTTTTGACCTGTCAAACTTCTCCACTTCAGACAAGTCTGGCTTATCACTCATTTTGACTAAAAGAAAGACTTAAGGCTTGAAGACTGGTGAAAGGCAGCCGGCTGACCTGAGGCCACTTGCAGACTGGCTGAGATTCTCTTTATTCATTTTTATGTGTGTATATTCAATTGTTTCAGCACTATTTGTTGAAAATACTGTTCTTTCCCTTTTGAACTGTCTTGGCACTTTCATCAAATATCAATTCACTATAAATATGAGGGTCTATTTTTGAACTCTCAATTGTATTTCTGGACTCTCAGTAGATGTGCATGTCTATTCTTATGTCCGTACCACACTGTCCTAATTAGTGTAGCCTTGTAGTAAATTTTGAATTGGGGAAGTGTGAGTCCTCCAACTTTGTTCTTTTTCAAGATTGCTTTGGGTGTTCTGGGTCTTTCCATTTCCTTATGTATTTTAGGATAGCTGGTCAATTTCTGCTAAAACAAAGCAGCTGGGGTTTGGAGGGGGACTGCATTCAATCTGTAGACCAGTTTGGGGGAGTATTGTCATCTTAACAATATTAAGTCTTTTGATCCATGAACATGGGATATCTTTCAATTTATTTAGGTCTTTTTAAATTTCTTTCAACATGTTTTATATTTATATTTTTTGTATTCATATTTTCAGAGTTAAAATATTATACTTCTGTTAAATTTATTCATAAGAAATTTTATTTTGAAGGTATTATGAAGGTAATTGTTTTTTTTTTTTTTAATTTATTGGGGTGACAATTGTTAGCAAAATTACGTAGATTTTAGGTGTACAATTCTGTATTACATCATCTATAAATCCTATTGTGTGCTCACCACCCGGAGTCAGTTCTCCTTCCATCACCATATATTTGATCCCCCTTACCCTCATCTCCCACCCCCCACCCCCCTTACCCTCTGGTAACCACTAAACTATTGTCTGTGTCTATGAGTTTTTGTTTCTCATTTGTTTGTCTTGTTCTTTTGTTGTTTTTGGTTTATATACCACATATCAGTGAAATCATGTGGTTCTCTGCTTTTTCTGTCTGACTTATTTCGCTTAGCATTATACTCTCAAGATCCATCCATGTTGTCACAAATGTTCCTATATCATCTTTTCTTACCGCCGAATAGTATTCCATTGTGTATGTATACCACAACTTCTTTATCCATTCATCTATCGAAGGACATTTTCGTTGTTTCCATGTCTTGGCCACCGTAAACAAAGCTGCAATGAACATTGGAGCACACGTGTCTTTATGTATAAATGTTCTCAGATTTTTTGGGTAGATTCCCAGGAGAGGGATTGCTGAGTCATATGGTAATTCTATTCGTAATTTTTTGAGGAACCTCCACACTGCCTTCCATAGCAGCTGCACCAGTCTGCATTCCAACCAACAGCGTATGAGGGTTCCTTTTTCTCCACAGCCTCTCTAACACTTGTTACTATTTGTCTTGTTGATGATAGTCATTCTGACTGGGGTGAGGTGATATCTCATTGTGGGTTTTATTTGCATTTCTCTGATGATTAGTGATGTTGAGCATTTTTTCATATGTCTGTTTGCCATTTGTATGTGCTCTTTGGAGAAATGTCTCTTCAGGTCGTCTGCCCATTTTTCAATTGGGTTGTTTGCTTTTTGTTGTTGAGTTGCATGAGTTCCTTATATACTTTGGATATTAGCCCTTTATAGGAGGCACTGTTTGCAAAAATCTTCTCCCATTCTGTTGATTGCCTCTTTATTTTGTCAATAGTTTCTTTTGCTGTGCAGAAGCTTTTAAGTTTGATATAGTCCCATTCATTTATTTTAGCTTTTACTTCCATTGCCTTTGGAGTCAAATTCATAAAATGCTCTTTGAACCCAAGGTCCATAAGTTTAGTACCTATGTTTTGTTCTATGCAGGTTATTGTTTCAGGTCTTATGCTTAAGTCTTTGATCCATTTTGAATTAATTTTGGTACATGGTGACAGATAGCAGTCCAGTTTCATTCCTTTGCACGTGGCTATTCAATTCTGCCAGCACCGTTTATTGAAGAGGCTGTCTTTTCTCCATTGTATGTTTTTTGCTTCTTTGTCAAAAATTTTCTGTCCATATTTATGTGGTTTTATTTCTGAGTTCTCAATTCCATTCCATTGTGGAAAAACATGTGTCTGTTTTTCTGCCAATACCATGCTGTTTTGATTATTGTAGCCCTGTAGTACAAGCCGAAGTTAGGGAGTGTGATACCTCCATTATTGTTCTTTTTTCTTAAGATTGCTTTGGCTATTCGGGGTCTTTTGTGGTTCCAAACAAATCTGATGGTTTTTTGTTCTACTTCTTTAAAAAATGCCATTGGGATTTTGATGGGGATTGCATTAAATCTGTATATTGCTTTGGGTAACGTGGCCATTTTAACTATGTTGATTCTTCCAATCCATGAGCACGGAATGTCTTTCCATTTCTTTGTGTCTTCTTCAATTTCTTTCAAAAATGTCTTATAGTTTTCAGCATATAGGTCCTTCACATCCTTGGTTAAGTTTATTCCTAGGCATTTTATTCTTTTTGCTGCAATTGCAAAAGGAATTGTTTTTTGTATTTCTTTCTCTGAGATTTCATTGTTAGTGTATAGGAATGCAATGGACTTTTGTATGTTGATTTTGTAGCCGGCAACTTTACTGTATTCGTTGATTACTTCTAATAGCTTGTTGGTGGAGTCTTTCGGGTTTTCTATATATAGCATTATGTCATCTGCAAAGAGTGTTAATTTAACTTCTTCATTCCCAATTTGGGTGCCTTTTATTTCTTTCTCTTGCCTGATTGCTCTGGCAAGGACTTCCAACACTATGTTGAAAGCAGAGGTGATAGGGGACAGCCCTGTCGTGTTCCTGAGCGTAGAGCAAAGGGCTTCAGTTTTTCACCATTAATTATGAGTTTAGCTGAGGGCTTGTCATATATGGCCTTTATTAAGGTATTTTCCTTCTATACCTATTTTATTAAGTGTTTTAATCATAAATGGATATTGTATCTTGTCAAATGCTTTTTCTGCATCAATTGATATAATCATATGATTTTTGTCCTTTATTTTGTTTATGTGATGTATCACATTGATGGATTTGCGGATGTTGAACCATCCTTGTGCCCCAGGGATGAACCCCACTTGGTCATGATGAATAATCTTTTTAATGCATTGTTGTATTCGATTTGCTAGAATTTTGTTTAGGATTTTTGCATCTGTATTCATTAGAGATATTGGTCTATAGTTTTCTTTTTTTGTGTTGTCCTTACCAGGTTTTGGTATCAGGGTAATGTTGGCCTCATAAAATGAGTTAGGGAGTACTGTGTCTTCTTCAGTTTTTTGGAAGAGTTTGAGCAGGATTGGTATTAGATCCTCTTTGAAGGTTTGGTAGAATTCACTAGTGAAGCCATCTGGTCCCGGACTTTTGCTTTTGGGAGGGTTTTGGATGACTGATTCAATTTCGTTACTGGTGATCGGTCTCTTTAGATTTTCCAGTTCTTCATGGTTCAGCATAAGAAGGTTATATGTTTCTAAGAACTTGTCCATTTCTTCTAGGTTATTGAATTTGGTGGCATATAGTCCTTCATAGTATTCTTGGATGATCCTTTGTATTTCTGTGGTGTCCGTGATAACTTCCCCTTTTTCATTTCTGATTTTGTTAATTAGTGTCTTCTCTCTTTTTATCTTAGTGAATCTAGCCAAGGGTTTTTCAATTTTGTTAATCTTTTCAAAGAACCAGCTCTTTGTCACATTAATTTTTTCTATTGTCTTTTTGTTCTCTATTTCATTTAGTTCTGCTCTGATTTTTGTTATTTCCTTTCTTCTGCTGACCTTGGTTTCACTTGTTCTTCTTTTTCTAGTTCTTTAAGGTGTAACATGAGGTTATTTATTTGGGATGTTTCTTGTTTGTTGAGATAGGCCTGTAATGATATAAATTTCCCTCTTAAAACTGCTTTCGCTGCATCCCAAAAATTTTGGTAGGATGTATTTTCATTGTCATTTGTTTCTATGTATCTTTTGATCTCTCCTCTAATTTCTTCTTTGACCCAGTCGTTCTTTAAAAGTATGTTGTTTAATTTCCATGTATTTGTGTTTTTTCCTGCTTTCTTTTTGCAGTTGATATCCAATTTCAAAGCCTTGTGATCAGAGAATATACTTGGTATGATTTCAATCTTCTTAAATTTGCTGAGGCTGATTTTATGTCCCAATATATGGTCTATCCTTGAGAATGTTCCATGTACACTAGAAAAGAATGTATAGTCTGATGTTTTAGGATGAAGTGCTGTATATATGTCAATTATGTCCATTTCATCTAATGTGTCATTTAGGGCTGCTATTTCATTATTTATTTTCTGTTTGGATGATCTATTCATAGCTGTCAATGATGTATTTAAGTCCCCTACTATAATTGTGTTTTGGTCAATCTCTCCCTTTAGTTCTGTTAGTAGTTGCTTGGTATATTTCGGTGCTCTTCTGTAGGTCCAATCTCTATATTATCTTACTTTAATATTGCGATTCCAGTTTTCTTATGCTTAGTGTTGTAGATAATATACAGTTGCTTTTTATTCCTTTTAACACTTTCAGACTTAATTGGAGTGTTTATGTCATTTCATTTGATATAATTATTGATGTGGTTGTTTTAAATCTATCTTGCTAATTGTTTTCTGATGACCTCATCTGTTTTCTTATTCTTTTTCTTTTTTCCTCTTTCCTGCTGTCTTTTGGATTATTTTTAAATATTCCATTTTAACTTTTCTATTGACTGATAAGTTCTACCTCTTTGTTTTGTTTTTAGTATTTGCTCTAGAGTTTACAATATACATCTTTGACTTATCAGACTACTTTAAACTATTATACCACTTCACAAATACCACTTCACATTATACCACTTGCACCTCTTATTTTTGGGCTATTGTTATTATACATTTTACTTCTATATATTTTATAAACTCTATAATATATTGTTATTATTTTTGCATTTAAAAGTCAACTAGCTTTTAAAGAAACTTAACAGGAAAAAGTCTTTTATGTTTATTCAACTATTTACCATTTCTGATTATCTCCAGTCTGTCTTGTAGATTTGATTTTCCATCTGGAATCATTTTTCTTCATCCTGAAGAAACTTTTTTTTATAATTTTCCATACTGTGGGTCTCTGGCAACAAATTCTCTTAGCTTTGTTCGTATGAAAAAATATGTGTTAAGTCTACTTTTTTGAATGACATTTTAGGGGGAATTTTTAATGATTTTTTTTTTTCAGGTTGAATGTATAGTGGGGGTGCCAAAAAAATGTATATACATGACGTGTATTCATCTTTTGTTATCAGTATATATTATTACAATTTTAATACAATTTTTTTCCTTTCTTAAAATGTGTATACATTTTTTTGGCACCCTCTGTATATTTAGCACTTTAAAGGTGTTAGTCCATTGTCTCTCAGCTTAGCGTTGTTTCTGAAGACAAGTATGTGATAATTCTTATCTTGATTTCTCTATCCTTAATGACTCTTTATCTCTAGGTGTTCTTAAGCTTTTCTCTTCTTGGTTTTTAGCAATTTGACTCTGATGATTCCTTGCATTGTTTTCTCATACTTAGAGTTTGTTGAGATTCTTGTACCTGTGAGTTTATTGTTTCAGAAAAATCTAAAAAAATTTCCACTATTCTATATTTTTTCTGCCCACATTCCACCTTCAATTACAGATATGTCAGAACATGTCATAACTTCTGACAAGATCACACAGGCTCTGTTAATTTCTTCTTTTTGGCTTTTAAATTTCTCTGTCCTTTAATTTGGAAAGTTTCTACTGCTTTGTCTCTAAATTTACCAATCCTTTCTCTTACAGTATCCAGTCTGCTTTTAAGGCCATGAAGTGAATTTCCCTTTTCAGATATTGTATTTTTCATCTATAGATGTTCCATTTGGTTCTTCTAAATTTTATTTTCACTGTGATGAGGTTTTCTTTGAAGTCTTTGAACATATATAGAATCTCTTTTAAATTCTTTGTTTGCTTATTTTATCCTCTCAATAGTTTGTAGATCTGTTTTTATTGACTAATTTTTCTCCTGGTTATAGGTAACATTTTTCTGTGTTTTTTTTTTTAATGCCTAGTAATTTTTAATTTGATTCTAGATGACGTAAATATCATTTTGCTTAGTGTATGGATTTTGTTTGATTTTCCTTAATTCTGTATTGAATTTTATTTTGCTTTGGAAGCTGAATGGTTTATCTATGGATTAACTTGATCTTATTGAATCTTGTCTTTAAACTTTGTGAGACTGACTCTAGAAGAACCTTTACAGTAAGGCTAGTTTAGTTTACTTACTACTAATCTGTGGCCTTTCTGGTATATCTGCTCCATGTCCAGAATTTTCAACAAGGTCATTTTCTTCTAGTTGATTGGTATCCAAACATCAAACATCCAAACACTGTGAATTCCAGTAATTTTTCAGTATATGTCTGTCTGGTATCTGTCCTTTCCCAAGAGCTTTTTCTTTGCCCTGCTTTGTTGTGTCTCACTTTATGCCTGAATGGCTTGGAATTCAGTCAGCAATTCAAGGGGACCACTGTGCATATCTGGAGCTCTTTCTCTGTATGACTCCCTCCTCTCTGGTAGTACACTGCCCCATAAATTCCATTTACCTCATGCTTGCAAAACTCTTATCTTTCTTTTCACCTCAGTGAGGTTGCTATAAGCTTTTAGGGCTCTCCCTACCTATGTCAGGGTCTTGGTAAATACTTCCAGGCAGAAAATCAGGGTAATTGTAAGGCTCACACTGTTTGTTTCTCTCCTTTCTGGTGTCACAGTCTTGTGCTGCTTATTGCTCAATGTCTGAAAACAGTTTGTTTATACATTTTGTCCAAGTTTTGAGTTGTTTACAGTGGGAAGTCAAGTCTAATTCTAGTCACTCTGTCATGTTTGGGTGTGGAACTCGCACATTGCTTGTTTAAAAAAAAAAATGTTTTTAAGGAACCATTTGGCCAGATAATTTAGTAGTTTGAATAATCTTACAGGAAACTTTTATTGTTAAATGCATTTTCTTAGAAAGGTTTCCTTTATGAATGGATAGAAGTAATATTAAAATTAGTGTAATATTCAGTATAATCTAGAGCCTATCCTTTATAGAAATTGTCCTGTTTTTGAACATGTTTGTTTATATGTGTATATATTTGTGGATGTATGCCTATGTGTTGTATGTATGCAAATGTATTTAAATTTATGTTTGAAACATACACACATACAGCCCATTGGTGGAATTAGAAACTCTTACGAACTTGAAATGACACTTTATTGGGTTGAATTGTATCCCTTAAGAAGATATGTTTAAGTCCTACCCTGCGACTCTGACTTTATTTGAAAATAGGATCTTTGCAGAAGTAATCAAGTTAAGAAGCGATCATACTGTATTAAGGTGGGCCCTGAGTCAATGGCTGGTGTTCTTATAAGAGGGAAATTTGGACACATAGAGACAGAAACAGAGAGAAGATGGCCACGTGTGGATGGAAGTAGAGATTGAAGTTATGCTCCACTAGCCAAAGACCATCAAGGGTTGTCAGCAACAACCAGAAGCTGGAAGAGGCAAAAAAGGACTCTTCTCTAGAGACTATGGTGGGAGTATGGCCCTGCTGACATCTTTAATTTGAACTTCTAGCCCCCAGAACTGTGAGAGAATAAATTTCTGTTGATTTAAGCTACCCACTTTGTGGTACTTTGTTATAGCAGCCTTAGGAAATTAATACAGCTACCTTACATAAGTTCTTGGCAGCTATGCCAAAGTAGAGGTAACAAGTAGGCATGGGTATATAGCAGTTGGAATTTAGGGGACAGATTAGGACAAATGGTATACACTTGGTAACTGCATATTTGCCCCCTATTTTTGTATTGGATTGTGTTTCTTATTTGTAGGAACTCTTTCCAAATTCTGGGTATTAATCTTTTGTTTTATATGGTACAAGTGTAGAAAATTAGTTTATTTTATATTGTTCAAACTTGGATAACCAGATTATTACAAATACACTCTTCCCTAGTATTCAACTCTTCCCTAGAGAGTTAAGAACGTGGGTCCTGGAGTCAGAATTCTTGGGTTTTAAGGATACTTCCCATTTTCTAGCTGCATGATATTGGCAAAGTTAGTAATTTCTGTATATTCACCCTCATTTTCCTCCTCTATAAAATAGGGGTATACCTACCTTATGAAGTTTGGGATGATTAAATGGGATAATTCTGGCAAAGTACGTGGTAGTGCCTGATACATATTAAGTATTCAATAAAAATTAGCCATAATTAGTATTAGTATCATTTCTTTCAGAAATTTATGTCAAAAATTCCTTTGGTTGATATTATTTTTATTAATTTCAATCATTTTGTTTGTTAAATCTTTATTAAGAAGTTTTAAATATAAAATGAGTAGAATACAGGAATAATTTGCTTAAAATATAGCTCTTTCAAAAATGGTGAAATTCAGGTAATTTTTTTCCTAATAAGTATTACAATATCTATAAATTCTAAGTCTCAGATCTGATAAGTCAAAAATTGTAGTTACTTGAGTTTGTTATATACATATATATCCAGATTGAGTAGACATTGTAAACTCTATCTATGTGAAAAAACTTGAACATTATTTCCCCATCTTTAAAATAACCTCTTTTGGAGTTTGTGTTTAGCTCGATGATAACACAGTGTTACTTATATTTCATTACTGTTTTGAATTTTTCTGCTAAATTTGCACAGGTAATTTCCTGTATGTGTAACTATCAAAACCTCCTTCCCAAATTATCTTCTTGAAGTACCTTTAGGCAGGAGTAGGAAGATCAATACAGTAGATAGTCAATCCAGCTTCTTTATAAAGGTTGTTGTTTGTTATTCATAAAAATTGTCTCACATTTTAAAAGACATAATATATAATATTACATATTATATATTATATATGTATTATCACTTTTATTTTTATTCTTCCTATCAAAATTAATAGAAATTTTCCTGTGGAAAAAATCTTTGATTTATTTTCCAGAAACCCCTTCCTAGCAGAAACTCTTAAGAATTTTTTTTTTTCTTCAGAGAGATAGTTGAATATAATTTCTGGAAAGATGCTCTGCTATGAGCTGGCTCAGACAGTTTGTAATAACGTTACTTGATATTTTTCAGACACAATAGGGAAGGTATCCACAATATATGCCAGTAAAATCCTGTGGGATTTTGTGTTCTGAGTTTTGCAAGCCAGAACCACAAGTTCCTCAAGGTAGTAGTATTTATATTTAGAAAGGCATTTCTTTTTTCTTTTCGTTATGTTAATAAATATGGAATGACCTCAACACCAGAGGGCGGTATTTTATATTAGTTACCAAAATGTCCTCATAGTCCACGTAATTATGTGATGGATTAAAAAAGATGTCTTACGTATGTTTAGTTGTTATACTGCACCTGGTGTTGGGAGTCATAATGAATCTAGAATTTTATAAACTGCAGGCTTTTTTTTTATTTTTTAAACGATTCTGTTTTGTGGTGTTAACCCTCCCTGAATTAATTTTCACACTAAGCTGTGCTGTTTCCAGTGGTTAGTCTGGTTGGCAGGGGTGAATGGCTTTCACACAGCATCACATGGCCCAGCCCAGGCCCAAAGTCAGGTTCGTGCTCAACCAGCAGACTAGGTGTGGCTTTGGGGATGATCAGAATTTGTGAATTTTGTTACAAAAGAGTATCTAGTCTTATCAAGAAGAGGATGGCCTCTTTATCCAGAAACTTTATGTAAAATTTATTTAATGCACATTTATACTTCTCACAGTTTAAAAACAATAGACAATAGTGAAGACATTTTTGTATACATTTGGTTCCCCATCTCTTTTTGTTTGCTAGTTTCCATTTAATATAACTATATATTGAAGCTTTCAAAATATTTTCTTACTCTTCTGGTATCCTTGTTCAAACAGGAAAGCATATTTATATTGACTAGGTGGTTCCTATTTTCTCCTTTTAAAAAAGGTTTTCCCTGCTTGCTACTTGTCTAATACATATTCATTATAGAAAATAAATATGGCAAAAGAAGAAAGTAAAAAACACTTGTAATCTCACCTCATAAATAAGATTTTGTTATATGCACTCACTGCTTTTCTCAATTTTTTTTCTTTGCCAAAAATACAGGGGAAACATACTGTTCATGCTATTTTGTAATTTGTATTTTTCACATAACAATGTAATGAGCATCTTGTTGCATTGCACATCACACTTTTAATGATTATTTAGCATTTTATAGTATGAGTATGAATATATGTGGTTAATTTAAAATCAGTTTGCCCTCCTATCAGCAGTACTTGAGAGAGCCTGGGTTATTCACACACTTGTTTACTGTGGACTTTATTATTATTTGAAAAAAAACCAAACTTTGTTAATGTGCTGCCTTCAGTGAACAGCTATATATTGATTGCTGACCGCGTTCCAGGTATTATTCCCAGTGCTTGGGTTAGATCAGTGAAGAAAAACAATCCCTGACCTCATGAAACTTATATTCTAGGGGAGGAGATATGTATGTATTACATACATAATAAATATAATCAAGGAGCACATCATTTAGTAGTTTAGAAAGCAATTAAGTGCTATTGAAAAAAAGAGAGCGGGTAAGGGATAGGAATGAAAAGGGTGCAGTTTTAGTTAGAGAAGTAGAGGTAAGCCTAACTGATAAGGTGACATCGCTAGACTTGAATGAAGTGACAGACATTTTAATTTGCATTTTTATTCTTACTAAGGCTAAATATTCTTTCATATATTTTTTCTTTTTTTTTCTCTCTCTCTTTTATTAGTTTCAGGTGTACAAAACAATGCAATAGTTAGACATTTCACTCCTCACAAAGTGATAACCTCCCTCCCCCAATCTACTACCCCTCTGACATCACATATATCTATTACAATTCCATTGACTCTATTCCCTATACTATACTCCATATCACATGACTAAATATATATTAAATTATAGTCGACATACAATATTATTCAGTGTCAGCTTCAGGTGTACAGTGCAGTGGTCAGGCATCTACACCATCCCTGAAATGGTCTCCCTAATAAGACATGTGCCCATCTGACACCCTACAAAATCATTACAACATTATCAATTATATTCCCCAAACTGTCTTTCATATCCCCGTGGCAATATTGTAGTTACCAATTTATGCTGTCTAATCCCTTCCCCTTCTCCCTCATCCCTTTTAGCAACCATCAGTTTTTCCTCTATATCTCTGAGACTATTTCTGTTTACTTTGCTCATTTATTCAGTTCTTTAGATTCCACATATAAGTAAGATCATATGGTATTTGTCTTTCTTTGACTGACATATTTCACTTAGCACACATATTTATTCTTATGTGCGTTGTCTGTTCATGTCCTGTGCCCATTTTTCTGATTGGGTTGTTAGTTTTTTGTTCTGATTTAAAAAAACAAACAAAAAACCCCCGCAACTTTTCATTTAGAAATAATTTCACAGTTATAGAAAAGTTGCAAGTTTTGATCTAGTACAAAGAACACCTGTATACACTTTACCCAGGTTCATATATTATTCATATTTTGTCCGTTTTTAAATTATTAAATCTCTATACATAGATTTTTTCCCCTGAACCATTTGAGAGTAAAGTTGCATACATTATGGCCCTTTACCTCCAAATACGTTTGTGTATATTACCTAAGAATAAGAATGTTCTTGTACATTACCAAAGTGCAATTATCAACTTCAGTAAATTTGCATAACACTTTCAACTCATCTACTGTCAGCATCCCAATATTGTCAAATGACCCAGTAATGTCCTTTATAACATTATTTTCCTTTCCTCAAGATTCAGTCTAGATCAGATATTGTATTTAGGTGTCATATCTCTTTAAGCTCCTTTAACTTGGAACATTTCTACAGCTTTTGTCTTTTATGACATTGACAATTTCAAAGAATATAGTCTTAGTCCATTCGGGCTGCTGTAACACCATACTACAGACTGGTGGCTTATGAACAACAGCTATTTATTGCTCACAGTTTGGGAAGCTGGAAATCTAAGATCAGGGTGAGTGCATGGTTGGGTTCCCAGTGAGGGCCCTCGTCTGGGTTGCAGAGTTCTTTACTATGTCCTCACTTGGTGGAAGGGATGAGGCAACTTTCTGGGGTCTCCGCACGTGAGGGCTCTGCACTCATGGCTTAATCACCTCCCAGTGGCCCCACAGCCTAATACCATCACCTTGGGGATTAAGTTTCTAACCAGAATTTTGGGTGGACGTAAACATTCAGATCATTGCAAATATGATACCTCATTTCTTTTTTTTTATTAGACTGTTCCTGATTTTTCATGTCTCTGAAGTTTCTTTATGACTGGATTAGGAAACGCATTCTTGGTTGGAATGCCATTTATATAATATGTGCCCTGAGCATATCCATTGCCCCACTACGGCAATGTTATGTTGGTCATCTAATCAAGCCATTGTCCTATTTCTCCACTAGATAGTAACTATTTTTCCCTTTAAAACTAATAAGCCATCTATGAAGAAACGCTTTAAGACTATGCAAATATGTGCTCCTTGTCAAAATTTCCCCACGGATTTAGCATCCATTGATAATCCTTGCCTAACAAGTCTTTTCTATGGTTGCAAAATGATGATTTTCCAACTGTAGCACTCC